>NW_027255938.1:0-300000 GCF_043229965.1 Drosophila suzukii | reverse complement strand
CCAATAAGCACAAATAATTTGTATAAACAAAAACTGAGATTAAAGGATGATGAACCAGTATATATTAAAAATTACAGAAGCCCACACAGTCAGGTGAACAAAATACAGAAACAAGTCGGAAAAATGATCACCGACGGGATTGTTGAACCATCTGTATCTGAATATAATAGCCCATTGTTACTTGTTCCTAAAAAACCATCTCCAGGCTCGGAACAAAAGAAATGGCGATTAGTGATTGACTATCGTCAAATTAATAAAAAATTACTGTCCGATAAATTTCCACTCCCAAGAATTCATAATATTTTTGATCATTGGACGAGCAAAATATTTTTCATGCCTTGACTTAATGTCAGGATTTCATCAAATTGAACTCGAAAAAAGTTCAAGGGATATAACGTCATTTTCAACGAGCAAACGCTCGTATCGCTTCACGCGATTACCTTTCGGATTAAAAATAGCGCCTAATTCATTTCAAAGAATGATGACTATTGCATTCTCTGGATTAGAACCTTCACAAGCATTCCTTTATATGGATGACTTAATAGTTATAGGTTGTTCCGAGAAACATATGCTTAAAAACTTAACAGACGTTTCTGAGAAATGCAGGAAATACAATCTAAAGTTACATCCAGAAAAATGTTCATTTTTTATGCATAAAGTGACTTTTTTGGTCATAAATGCACAGATAAAGGAATACTGCCAGACGTCAAGAAATATGACGTCATTATGAATTACCCTGCGCCGCACAATGCGGACAGCGCTAGAAGATTTGAAGCATTTTGCAATTATTATAGACGTTTCATAAAAAATTTCGCCGAATATTGACGCACATAACAAGATGATGTAAAAAGAATGTTCCTTTTGAATGGACAGATGAATGCCAAAACGCATTCCAATATTTAAAAACAAAACTCATGGAACCTACTTTGCTACAATATCCCGATTTCAGCAAAGAATTTTGTTTAATTACTGATGCAAGTAAACAAGCATGTGGAGCGGTTTTAACTCAAAACAATAACGGACTCCAACTTCCCTTTGCATATGCATCAAGAGCTTTCACTAAAGGAGAAAGTAATAAGTGTACAACAGAGCAGGAGTTAGCTGCAATTCACTGGGGAATACTACATTTTCGACCATATATTTATGGAAATCACTTAACAATCAAAACCGATCACTGACCATTAATATATATATTTTCAATGATAAATCCGAGTTCCAAACTGACACGTATAAGGCTAGAGTTAGAAAAGTATGATTTCACAGTTGAATACCTAAAGGGAAAAGACAATTATGTAGCTGATGCGTTATCAAGAATAACCATTAAAGATCTACAAAACATTACTGGAAATCTAAAGAAAGTCACTACTAGATATCAAAGTAGACAGAAATTCCGCGCGGAAAACAAACAAATAGAATTGCCTACGCATTCTATAGAGAAAGCTTCTAAGCCCAACGTATATAAAGTCATAAACAATGACGAAGTACGTAAAGTAGTGACCTTGCATGTAAAAGATATTCTATGTTTATTTAAACATGGTAGGAACATTACTGCAAAATATGATGTTAGTGATTTATATTTCAATGGAATTCTAGACTTAGGTCAATTTTTCCAAAGGCTTTAAAAGCATGCCGGTATAAACTAAATCAGCCAACTCAAAATGGCACCGTGGGAAAATATCTTTGAACATGTATCAATAGATAATTTTAAACAAATGGGCAACAAGATATTGAATACCTTAACAGTAGCGCTACTCAACCCGGTGGCCCTTATAGAAAAACAAGACGAGACATGAAACATTTCATGATGATCCAATACATGGAGGTCATACTGGCACTACAAAAACCTTGGCCAAGGTCAAAAGGTATTATTTTTTGAAAGGTATGACTCGAGATATTACTGAATACATACGAAAACGTCAGAAATGCCAAAAAGCTAAAATAACTAAGCACAATAAGACTCCATTGATAATAACTGATACGCCTATACATGCTTTCGACAGAGTGATAGTGGACACTATTGGTCCACTACCAAAATCAGAAAATGGCAATGAGTATGCAGTCACTCTAATATATGTGACCTGACTAAATATTTAGTTGCCATACCAGTTCCAAATAAAAACGCGAACACTGTCGCTAAAGCAATTTTTGAATCATTTATTCTGAATGGGTACAGAATATAAGAATTCAATTATAAATGACTTGTGCAAATACCTAAAAATTTATTATTAATTTCATAATTACATTTAGCATGGTCATGCTTAGAAATACTTCTTCTTTAAATACGAATACTTTTCCCAATTCCATTCTCTTTGTAACTGAAAAAAAAGTTAAGAAAACAAAGATTTAAAAAAAAAATAATTATTCCTTTAAGTTAAATATACTAATAAAACAAGGAAGAACGCTATAGTCGAGTACCTCGACTATCAGATACCCGTTACTCAGCTAAATGGAGATATGCAAGCAGCAAAGCGAGATTAAAATGCGCCACCTACCGGCGGTATACAGATTTAAGCGTTATGGGCGTTAGAGTGGGCGTGGCAAATTTTTTTTTGAACCAATCGATAGGTATTGTCGAGACCAATACATTTCAGTTAAAATTTTTTATCTAGCATAACAATTTTGGGCGTCACAGGTTTTCGCGGCTTGTGGGCGTTAGAGTGGGCGTGGCAAATTTCTTTTTGGATCAATCGATAGGTATTGACGAGACCAATACATTTCAGTTAAAATTTTTTATCTAGCATGAAAATTGTGGGCGTCACAGGTTTTCGCGGTTTTTGGGCGTTAAAGTGGGGCGTGGCAAACTTTTTTGGGTCAATCGATAGGTATTCATGAGAACATTACATTTCAGTTAAAATTTTTATTGTAGCATCAAAACTGTAGGAGCCACAGTTTTGGGCGGTTTGTGGGTGTAGAGTGGGCGTGGCACTCTACTGAAACAAACTTGCGCTGCGCAGGAATCTCAGGAATCTGCGTGCCTAATCCCAGTATTGTAACTCTCATAGTTTCCGAGATCTCAGCGTTCATACGGACAGACGGACAGACGGACAGACGGACATGGCTAGATCGACTCGGCTAGTAATCCTGATCAAGAATATATTCGAATATTCGCTTTTTTCTTGCGCTATTCCAAAAATAATAATATCAAAACAATAACTATTTTCTTTTTTTTGTATTTTATTAATTATACCCGTTACTCGTAGAGTAAAAGGGTATACTAGATTCGTCGGAAAGTATGTAACAGGCAGAAGGAAGCGTTTCCGACCCCATAAAGTATATATATTCTTGATCAGGATCACTAGCCGAGTCGATCTAGCCATGTCCGTCTGTCCGTCTGTCCGTATGAACGCTGAGATCTCGGAAACTATGAGAGTTACAATACTGGGATTAGGCACGCAGATTCCTGAGATTCCTGCGCAGCGCAAGTTTGTTTCAGTAGAGTGCCACGCCCACTCTACACCCACAAACCGCCCAAAACTGTGGCTCCTACAGTTTTGATGCTACAATAAAAATTTTAACTGAAATGTAATGTTCTCATGAATACCTATCGATTGCCCCAAAAAAAAGTTTGCCACGCCCACTTTAACGCCCAAAAACCGCGAAAACCTGTGACGCCCACAATTTTCATGCTAGATAAAAAATTTTAACTGAAATGTATTGGTCTCGTCAATACCTATCGATTTATCCAAAAAGAAATTTGCCACGCCTACTCTAACGCCCACAAACCGCGAAAACCTGTGACGCCCAAAATTGTTATGCTAGATAAAAAATTTTAACTGAAATGTATTGGTCTCGACAATACCTATCGTTTGGTCCAAAAAAAAAATTGGCACGCCCACTCTAACGCCCATAACGCTTAAATCTGTATACCGCCGGTAGGTGGCGCATTTTAATCTCGCTTTGCTGCTTGCATATCTCCATTTAGCTGAGTAACGGGTATCTGATAGTCGAGGTACTCGACTATAGCGTTCTTCCTTGTTTTTTATTTTTTTCTCTTATTTTTTTACAAGTGGATTTTTCACCATAAAAACAAACAAGTTTTTTCATAATTTAAAGTGCAGTAATTTTTAAAAAGTTCGCTCTTAAAGTTAGATATTTCATAAAACATATTTGCGCATTTTGCGACTTGATTGCTTAATACTAGTTTTCCATCGATTTGGGAAATCGCTCTAGCGTGATATATTTCGCACCTGTTTCTTATTATTGGGTATTTTATATAAATTATTAAAAGTTCTTTATGCAGTGCGATTTTAAAAACAGAGATGTCCATTAAGTCAGCAATAATTACTGGTTTTTGTTCATGTTTTAATATTTCCATGATGTCATCATAGTTTAATATTTTGGAATTAAAAACTTCAATTTTTGCTAGTGTGATTGTGTCAATTAAATTTTGCAGACCAAATGTTAATAATCGTAAGCGATGTTTTCGCAATGGTAAATCTTGATCAATAAAAACATTTTTAAAATCATCAGAAAGAAATTCTATTTCTTTGAACAATTTGGAATTGATAATAAATTGCTTATTATTATTTTCAATTAATTCATCGATTTTATTCTGAATTTTAAAAAAATCATCATTATCCGGAGTTTTACCTAACTATTTCCACACAGTGCCTATCTCATTTATCCCCCTTTTTGATCTAGTTGATATTTATTGTGATAAAATTAATTCGATTACTTCTATGTCATATTTAATTTCCCATTGTGACCTTTTATTAGTATCCCTTTTATATTTTCTGATTCCAATTTTATTATTTCTTTATAAAAACTTAAGTTAGTTACGTGGAATAATTCTGCGTATGAATCGTACGTCAATACGTCCTTATTGTCCTTGAAAAAAAGATACTCATGACTTGTATAGTCGATTATTTCTAATTTTGTTAATAAAATAAGGTGTAGTATGAGCACCTGATAAAAAATTTACTGGAAAGGTAAAAAAAAGTAACATAAATTTTTAGAATTTTTTATTATCTTTGTGAATAGTTCTATTTCTATTGTTGATTATTATTTTGTTAGGTAAATTTTCTTTAACTACTTGTTATACCCATTACTCGTAGAGTATAAGGGTATACTAGGTTCTTCGGAAAGTATGTAACAGGCAGAAGGAAGCGTTTCCGACCCCATAAAGTATATATATTCTTGATCAGGATCACTAGCCGAGTTGATCTAGCCATGTCCGTCTGTCCGGATGAACGCTGAGATCTCGGAAACTATAAGAGCTAGGCTATTGAGATTTGGCGTGCAGATTTCTGAGCCTCTAACGCAGCGCAAGTTTGTTTCAGCAATGTTCCACGCTTACTCTTACGCCCACAAACCGCCCAAAACTGTGGCTTCTACAGTTTTGATGCTAGAATAAAAATTTTAACTGAAAAGTATTGTTCTCATCAATACCTATCGATTGACCTAAAAAAAGTTGGCCACGCCCACTCTAACGCCCACAAACCGCCCAAACCTGTGACGCCCACAGTTTTCATGCAAGATAAAAAATTTTAACTGAAATGTATTGGTATCGTCAACTCTAACGCCCATAACGCTTAAATCTGTCTACCGCCGGTAGGTGGCGTATTTTCATCTCGCTTTGCTGCTTGCATATCTCCATTTCCCTTTGGTCCCTTTAGCTGAGTAACGGGTACCTGATAGTCGAGATACTCGACTATAGCGTTCTTCCTTGTTTTTATTATGCGATTATATACTTTCCCTGTGGGCGAATGCTTAGCGACTAGTTTTTACAGAATTGTGATTAAAGTAAAAATGCATGTATGTCTATATAGTATATAGGTATAAAGATTATAAATTTTTTTTGTCGTCTCTCTCTCTCGGGCTCTGGCTCTGGCTCTCTCTCTACTGATTATCGGGTATTAGCTGCATCTGTTTTGGGCAGATAGCTTAGCAACACTAGTTTTAAATGCATGCATAAAGTATGTGTGTATATATATATATATATAAGTATAAAAAAGATTAACTAAGTTTTTTTTTGTCTGCTCTCTCTCTCGGGCTCCGGCTCTCCACTGATTATCGATTATTGGCTGCGTCTGTTGTTGCCTCGCGACCTCTAGCGCGTGCCCCCCTCTCTCAAGTGATTGTCATCGTCTCAGTTTATAATATTCGAATATTCGCTTTTTTCTTGCGCTATTCCAAAAATAATAATATCAAAACAATAATTATTTTCTTTTTTTTGTATTTTATTAATTATACCCGTTACTCGTAGAGTAAAAGGGTATACTAGATTCGTCGGAAAGTATGTAACAGGCAGAAGGAAGCGTTTCCGACCCCATAAAGTATATATATTCTTGATCAGGATCACTAGCCGAGTCGATCTAGCCATGTCCGTCTGTCCGTCTAAGTTTTATTTTGTCTGCTCTCTCTCTCGGGCTCCGGCTCTCCACTGATTATCGATTATTGGCTGCGTCTGTTGTTGCCTCGCGACCTCTAGCGCGTGCCCCCCTCTCTCAAGTGATTGTCATTGTCTCAGTTTATAATATTCGAATATTCGCTTTTTTCTTGCGCTATTCCAAAAATAATAATATCAAAACAATAATTATTTTCTTTTTTTTTTATTTTATTAATTATACCCGTTACTCGTAGAGTAAAAGGGTATACTAGATTCGTCGGAAAGTATGTAACAGGCAGAAGGAAGCGTTTCCGACCCCATAAAGTATATATATTCTTGATCAGGATCACTAGCCGAGTCGATCTAGCCATGTCCGTCTGTCCGTATGAACGCTGAGATCTCGGAAACTATGAGAGTTACAATACTGGGATTAGGCACGCAGATTCCTGAGATTCCTGCGCAGCGCAAGTTTGTTTCAGTAGAGTGCCACGCCCACTCTACACCCACAAACCGCCCAAAACTGTGGCTCCTACAGTTTTGATGCTACAATAAAAATTTTAACTGAAATGTAATGTTCTCATGAATACCTATCGATTGCCCCAAAAAAAAGTTTGCCACGCCCACTTTAACGCCCAAAAACCGCGAAAACCTGTGACGCCCACAATTTTCATGCTAGATAAAAAATTTTAACTGAAATGTATTGGTCTCGTTAATACCTATCGATTTATCCAAAAAGAAATTTGCCACGCCTACTCTAACGCCCACAAACCGCGAAAACCTGTGACGCCCAAAATTGTTATGCTAGATAAAAAATTTTAACTGAAATGTATTGGTCTCGACAATACCTATCGTTTGGTCCAAAAAAAAAATTGGCACGCCCACTCTAACGCCCATAACGCTTAAATCTGTATACCGCCGGTAGGTGGCGCATTTTAATCTCGCTTTGCTGCTTGCATATCTCCATTTAGCTGAGTAACGGGTATCTGATAGTCGAGGTACTCGACTATAGCGTTCTTCCTTGTTTTTTATTTTTTTCTCTTATTTTTTTACAAGTGGATTTTTCACCATAAAAACAAACAAGTTTTTTCATAATTTAAAGTGCAGTAATTTTTAAAAAGTTCGCTCTTAAAGTTAGATATTTCATAAAACATATTTGCGCATTTTGCGACTTGATTGCTTAATACTAGTTTTCCATCGATTTGGGAAATCGCTCTAGCGTGATATATTTCGCACCTGTTTCTTATTATTGGGTATTTTATATAAATTATTAAAAGTTCTTTATGCAGTGCGATTTTAAAAACAGAGATGTCCATTAAGTCAGCAATAATTACTGGTTTTTGTTCATGTTTTAATATTTCCATGATGTCATCATAGTTTAATATTTTGGAATTAAAAACTTCAATTTTTGCTAGTGTGATTGTGTCAATTAAATTTTGCAGACCAAATGTTAATAATCGTAAGCGATGTTTTCGCAATGGTAAATCTTGATCAATAAAAACATTTTTAAAATCATCAGAAAGAAATTCTATTTCTTTGAACAATTTGGAATTGATAATAAATTGCTTATTATTATTTTCAATTAATTCATCGATTTTATTCTGAATTTTAAAAAAATCATCATGATCCGGAGTTCCACCTAACTATTTCCACACAGTGCCTATCTCATTTATCCCCCTTTTTGATCTAGTTGATATTTATTGTGATAAAATTAATTCGATACTTCTATGTCATATTTAATTTCCCATTGTGACCTTTTATTAGTATCCCTTTTATATTTTCTGATTCCAATTTTATTATTTCTTTATAAAAACTTAAGTTAGTTACGTGGAATAATTCTGCGTATGAATCGTACGTCAATACGTCCTTATTGTCCTTGAAAAAAAGATACTCATGACTTGTATAGTCGATTATTTCTGATTTTGTTAATAAAATAAGGTGTAGTATGAGCACCTGATAAAAAATTTACTGGAAAGGTAAAAAAAAGTAACATAAATTTTTAGAATTTTTTATTATCTTTGTGAATAGTTCTATTTCTATTGTTGATTATTATTTTGTTAAATAAATTTTCTTTAACTACTTGTTATACCCATTACTCGTAGAGTATAAGGGTATACTAGGTTCTTCGGAAAGTATGTAACAGGCAGAAGGAAGCGTATCCGACCCCATAAAGTATATATATTCTTGATCAGGATCACTAGCCGAGTTGATCTAGCCATGTCCGTCTGTCTGTCTGTCCGTCTGTCCGTCTGTCCGGATGAACGCTGAGATCTCGGAAACTATAAGAGCTAGGCTATTGAGATTTGGCGTGCAGATTTCTGAGCCTCTAACGCAGCGCAAGTTTGTTTCAGCAATGTACCACGCTTACTCTTACGCCCACAAACCGCCCAAAACTGTGGCTCCTACAGTTTTGATGCTAGAATAAAAATTTTAACTGAAAAGTATTGTTCTCATCAATACCTATCGAGTGACCTAAAAAAAGTTTGCCACGCCCACTTTAACGCCCACAAACCGCCCAAACCTGTGACGCCCACAGTTTTCATGCTAGATAAAAAATTTTAACTGAAATGTATTGGTATCGTCAACTCTAACGCCCATAACGCTTAAATCTGTCTACCGCCGGTAGGTGGCGTATTTTCATCTCGCTTTGCTGCTTGCATATCTCCATTTCCCTTTGGTCCCTTTAGCTGAGTAACGGGTACCTGATAGTCGAGATACTCGACTATAGCGTTCTTCCTTGTTTTTATTATGCGATTATATACTTTCCCTGTGGGCGAATGCTTAGCGACTAGTTTTTACAGAATTGTGATTAAAGTAAAAATGCATGTATGTCTATATAGTATATAGGTATAAAGATTATAAATTTTTTTTGTCGTCTCTCTCTCTCTCGGGCTCTGGCTCTGGCTCTCTCTCTACAGATTATCGGGTATTAGCTGCATCTGTTTTGGGCAGATAGCTTAGCAACACTAGTTTTAAATGCATGCATAAAGTATGTGTGTGTATATAAGTATAAAAAAGATTAACTAAGTTTTTTTTTGTCTGCTCTCTCTCTCGGGCTCCGGCTCTCCACTGATTATCGATTATTGGCTGCGTCTGTTGTTGCCTCGCGACCTCTAGCGCGTGCCCCCCTCTCTCAAGTGATTGTCATCGTCTCAGTTTATAATACTCGAATATTCGCTTTTTTCTTGCGCTATTCCAAAAATAATAATATCAAAACAATAATTATTTTCATTTTTTTTATTTTATTAATTTTACCCGTTACTCGTAGAGTAAAATGGTATACTAGATTCGTCGGAAAGTATGTAACAGGCAGAAGGAAGCGTTTCCGACCCCATAAAGTATATATATTCTTGATCAGGATCACTAGCCGAGTCGATCTAGCCATGTCCGTCTGTCCGGCTGTCCGTATGAACGCTGAGATCTCGGACACTATGAGAGTTACAATACTGGGATTAGGCACGCAGATTCCTGAGATTCCTGCGCAGCGCAAGTTTTTTTTACATTTCAGTGAAAATTTTTTTATCTAGCATGAAAATTGTGGGCGTCACAGGTTTTTGCGGTTTGTGGGCGTTAAAGTGGGCGTGGCAAACTTTTTTTGGGTCAATCGATAGGTATTGATGAGAACATTACATTTCAGTTAAAATTTTCTATCTAGCATCAAAACTGTAGGAGCCACAGTTTTGGGCGGTTTGTGGGCGTTAGAGTGGGCGTGGCAGTCTACTGAAACAAACTTGCGCTGCGTAAGAAGCTCAGGAATCTGCACGCCAAATCTCAATAGCCTAGCTCTCATAGTTTCCGAGATCTCAGCGTTCATCCGGACAGACGGACAGACGGACAGACAGACAGACGGACATGGCTAGATCGACTCGGCTGGTGATCCTGATCAAGAATATATATACTTTATGGGGTCGGAAACGCTTCCTTCTGCCTGTTACATACTTTCCGACGAATCTAGTATACCCTTTTACTCTACGAGTAACGGGTATAATAACATCATAATATTACGGTATTTTTCAAAAGGAGGGAGATGTAGTATGCACATATATTGAATATCTACTGTACCAAGATTACTTGAAGCAAACACACTGTTGCAGTGTTTACATAAACAAAGGCCCGGTCAAAAACCTAAGTGGCCGATCGGGGCGCTTACAGAAAGTGCAAGTGTCAGCATTCTGTTACACACGCCGGTCGCTCAACCGAACTCAAGAACATGCATATACCCTCCAGCTAAAGAGAGCATAATTAAATACACATAATATATATAAGATATACATAGCCGTCTCTCTGCCGTCCAACTGTAGGCAGCGCAGCTACGAGACTTAGGCTTACTTAGAACCAAAGGAAAAATGTAAAATCAGAAACAACTGGGACGTTGGTAGCGGCACCTTTGCTGCTCCAAACCTAAATAAAAGATTACTTAAACAAATACAGGGAGTTTTCACGCTACAATATAATGTTTTTAAGTTACACTAGGTTTTATTAAGGGGTTATATTCCTTTTTGAGCGAAAAAATTGAGGGAACTTTGGATTTTTTTTCAGGTGTGTAGCAATTATTTTATGACACTGAAGTTATAATTTATTGATAGTACATGTTTTTATCGAAACAACAAGCGTTTGTTCTTGAAAAAATATAAATAATTTACGAAGTTATTGCAATTCTCTCGGAACAATTTTTTTTATAGCGGCTTGTGGTGACCACGATGGAAGTCCAGCAGGTCAACTGAAATCAAAAAACCAAAAAAATTTTATTAGTATAGTATTATTTCCAGTTCGTGATCGATTATTTTCAAGAATAGTTGGTTTTTTCTGCATACAGTAACGATTTTTCCAAAAAGTTGATTTTTCGAGTTCTAAAAATTTTATTGATTCTGCAAAATCAAAATTGGCGCATAAAAACTGAATCGTTCACGAACTCGGCACAATCATTACGAATAATTTAAAAAAAAATAAAGAAGATCGATCAAATAGTTCTTGTGCAATCGCAGTCACAGCAAAGGCACTTTTGGAAAAACACGACTTTGAGATAATCGCATTCAAAGTTTTTCGTTGAGTATATGCAACTATTGAAGTCGAGCAGACAAACTTACAAGTCATCGTCGAACTATTATTCGGATCTCTATGAAAATTTGGGAAAATGTTCTCTAGAGGATATACTTTAGGATTCAGCAAAAAAAAATGTTTCCCTTTTTTTGAAAAAAAAAAGGTATATAACCCCTTAATATTCTCTTGATCGCGGTTCTTGGAGCAGTTCTTCTCGAAATGAGTATCAGATCCGCAATAATTACAATAAATAAGTTGCGTGTATCCATTTTTGTGGGGATCATTTCCAAAAAATCTCATGAAAAAATCTATAATAAAAGACAACCTGATAGGACTATGAATTTTTTTTTACTAAATTTTAAACACATGTGTCACCATTGCTATATATTTCATAATTGCTGTTTTCTAAGAATACAAACCTGATCATCGAAGTGGAAGTTTTTTCTTGTGTATCCTACAATTCGTAAAAAAATTGGGTAGTTGAGTTAAACTTCTTCCAATATCTATATCATAATGTTTGTTAATAAATACATGATTAAAAAATTCTTTTTAATTTCACCACGAATACTTATTAAGTGGTGTTAGAATTTCTTCAAGACTTGTGTATGGAATATCTCCAGCTGACCAATCCAATCGTTTACGTTCTTACGATCGACTGTGCTCATCATTGGTTGAGATTTTTTAATCAACTAAGGGTGTGGTTTTTTTGGTGGCTTTCTCCTTTATATACCGGTAAGACTAGAACATATTTACAGTTTATTTAAAGTAGTCTTACCGGATGGACATGTGTGTAACTAAAAGAAATAAAACTTAATCGAAAGAAACAGAACCACGAAGTCATTTTTGGATTCGAGTATTATGTTGTTCATAACTTAAAATTGAAATGTAGTGTGTCAACTAAAATTTTTGCAGGTGGCTTAGATGCAGCAAAGTAAAAATAATTTCATTGGATTTGACAAAGACGAAGGGATGCAACTGCTTACGTATAAGGAATTTACTCAGTTGAAACTGGACCAGTATGACTTCTTGATACCTGATAGAATTATTGATCATCCGTGGTTGCATTCCATAAAATGTAACTTTAGATTTAGGAAATCAGAAATTCAGTACGTTCTTGTGATTAATCAGTATGGTAACAAAATTGATTTTGATTCTGAGTCCTGGGGATCATTACTAAGATTAGGCATATTTTTTAATACATTTTTATGTTGAAACTCCATTTTACGACAGCAAGTAATATATCTTTGCAATAATCATATTATTCCTAAGTGTGTATCTTTACAAAAATTTGTTACTCAACTAAGGTACCTATAATAAGGTTGTGCAAAAAGATTTAACTCGATTATGTTTTGAAATTTCAAAAAAAAAAACGTACAGAAGTTGTGAGGAGATGAGTAACTCCCCACAAATAGAAGCAGCAGCAGATGGCCGGTCGCTTACCAGTTACGCGGCGAATTCGCGTAGTAACGGCGCGGCGAGGAGAGTTTGAAGACTTGGATGGAGAACGAGAGAGTTTGGAGACCAAGGATGGAGAGCGAGAGAGTTTGGAGACCAAGGATGGAGGTCGAGAGAGTTTGGAGACCAAGGACGGAGAGCGAGAGAGTTTGGAGACCAAGGATGGAGGTCGAGAGAGTTTGGAGACCAAGGACGGAGAGCGAGAGAGTTTGGAGACCAAGCACGAACGAGAGAGAATGGAGACTTCGCGGGCAAGGCAAGAGTGCCGTGTGCAAAAACAGGATAACGGAACTCCACCGGACTTTGGACTCTCCCGTGAACCTTGGACCGGGAGAGGAAGTGCCACATCTCGGCGGTGGAGCGGCACACAGGCGTGCCACAAGCATCAGGGGAAACAACGGGACTGCAGCAGTGGGCGGAGCATCGATTGGAAGCGGTACGTGAAGGACAAGTGGGTCAACCAGGAGGCACGGACTTTGGACCCAGAGTGGAGAGATCCAGTGGGCCGTGCGCAAAAGGGAAATAACGGTTACCGGAGGACATATATAAGGCCGCAGAGCGCTGGCAGCTGGATCAGTCGATCACGAGGAGTCAAACCTTCAAGATCAGTTAAAGTACCAAGTGAACAGTCAGTCAAGCAAATAATCTACGAGGGAGATACAGTCGAGTCGTCGGAAGCAGCGCCGTGGGAAGCACACAAGGAGCAAGATCGCCACGTCGAGACGTTCGGGATTGGGACATCAGGAATCTCCGAATTGAGACACAGGTGGCTGAGTTCTGGAAGGCATCACGCGGCTAAGTCAAGGCGTTTGTTTTCCAAATTTGTCACGACCACACCCTGGCGAGTCGCCCGGCGGGTCTGTCAGAGACAAGCAAAAGAGTCCTCCGACGAAGAACCGTCAGCTTGGGGAGGAAAGGTGTCTGCGACCCAGCGTACTTTGCCCGAACAAGCAGGACCTGGCGTGACGGACGAGCGGTAGATCGATTTGTGGTTTCAAGAGGCGGCCGCCTGGAGAGCCCTGCGATTACCGGCGAAGTTCCCGAACAGCAATCGCCCAACTCCCCGAGTGCCAGAACGACGAGATACTGGTCAGAAGACAGCGCAGAGGACATCGACAGCGACACCATCAGACATTTCCGGCAGCCACGTTACCATCGCCGCGCGGAGCTCATTGTGGAGCGCAGGAGCGTCGCAGACGTCACGCATTAGGGTGAAGCCGGGTGGAACGTTCGTCTGCGCTAGGCGTAAAGCGAAGTGAACCGCTAGACAGCTTCCTGGCGGCAGCCTTGACTGTCAGCGCGAACTGAGCAAGAACCTAGCGGGACCGTCCGGGACAGAGCAAGGGACAGGTATTGCCTCGAAAGGCGTCGGCCTGGAGAGCAAGGCTTGTTCACCCTAGTCTTAGAACAGTGACGCTTCCCTAAGCCCACAAGGCCGAACTCTCGGCGGGTCTAAGGCGCAACAAGCGACCCCGAGGCAGCGCGTCAGCAAGCAAGCAGAGGCGGCCACTACGAGCGTCCCGAGACCCAGGATCCAGAGGAGGACGAGTCAACGCGTCGAGGAGCCAGAAAGAGGAGCGCCAGCAGCCGGCGGAACCAGAGCCAGGAGATACCGAAGCCAGCCCAGCCACACAATACCACGAGAATAAATCCCACTGTTGCCATTTGAACCCATTGTTTTCTCACTGATCTACGGGCAATCACGTCATATAAATTTGGTGGGACGAACGCACAATCTTCTGAGCTAGCCGCACGAATCTCGTAGCGAGCAGACACACAAAATCAGTTCGTTACATCTGGAGCCCAACGTGATTGTCCCAACAGTGAAAACAGCACAGTAAAAATGGGAAAGAAGTGGATTTACCGCCTCAAGAAGGAAGACTTCGCCCATGTCGCACAGAGGCTCAATGTCGCCCTGGAGGGCAGGCTAGAAGACATGAGGAAGGCACTATCGGAATACTACTCCGAAACAGAGAATGATCCACAACTCGTCGACATCTGGGCCGAGCTGGAGGCAACATACTACGACAGAGCCGGCCCAAGCATTACGCTAACGAACGCTGAAGGGGACAACTTGGTGGCAAGCCTGAGCATTGACAACATGCAAAAAGAGGCCCACAGGAGAGAATCAAGCCAAGAAAAGAAAGCAGCAGCGCTAACCCCGAGACCAAGCCAGTCGGACTATGCAAAGGTCGCTAAACAGGTCCGTGAATGGTCGTTCAGGTTCGACGGGGCGGAAAAACCATTCGAGTTCCTGGAGCAAGTAGAATGGTCCGCCAACACGTACGGTTTGGAGCTCGATATGATCCCTCGAGCGATGCCGGAGTTGCTAAAAGGAAGGGCTTTGAAATGGTTCATCGCCAACAATAAGCAGTGGAGAACTTGGGCAGAATTCATTGAAAGTTTCCACACATATTTCCTGCCAAGAGACTTCTTCACCAGGCTGGCGGACCAGGTCCGGCAAAGGAAGCAAGGCTTCAGCGAGTCGTTCAAGGACTACATGATCGACATGCAGACGATGGTGAGGCCACTTAATTACTCCGCTAAAGAGACCCTAAGGATCATCAAGGGAGGATCATCTAAGGATCTTCCTAAGGGCATACAAAGTGTCGGACCTGGACACGCTGATGATATTAGCAGACGAGTACGAAGAACTTGAAAAGGAACGGGAAGCTTTCGCACAGGAGAACAAGTTCTCAAGGACCAAGTCGGCGTCACCAACACAGGTGACATGCAGAAGATGCGAGGAGACAGATAACCAGGACATACGAGGAAACGACCAATGGTCACCACCACACCAAGCCAGACGACAGCAGGCAACAGACGCACCACGCGGAGGTCATGGGACACCACCCCCACTGCAACAGAAACAGCCAAACAATACCTTGTGGAGGCCGCCAAGCAACACACAGAGGCCACAAGATGCCACCCATATCACAGACCCGCAGGAGGCCTGTCGGAAATGCGGTGGGAACGGACACTGGGCTAGAGGATGTCGTAACCAGCGGCTGCTGTTTTGCTGGATATGCGGCAAGGTGGGTGTCAGGAGTGTCGATTGCTGCCAACGATCGGGAAATGGCCAGCGATCTCAGCCGCAGAGAGGCGAGCGGGGATCGCACAATGCCACCTCTCCAAACTAACGGGCAAGCTAATCGAGGAGGAGCAGCAGTTGTCCGCAGCTGTGATGATTGGTGGGAACAGCTACAAAGCCACAATCGACACCGGAGCAACGGCAAGCTTCGTTAGCGAAGAATTGGCGGACAATATTGCTGCTCTAGGAATAATTACAAAGACGAGACGGCAAGTTAGGTTGGCAGATGGAAGGTGCGGCGGAATTGAGGCGCAGCTCGAGGTGGAGGTCAAATTCGGCAACAAATAAGTGACCATGAGCCTGTTGATTTTACCCGGAGTAGTGGATCCACTAGTGTTGGGATGGAACTTCCTGAAACAAGTCGGAACCGAGATAAGGTGTGCTGGACACGAGATAATAATACCAGCCAGGAACCGACACAATGGATGGCTCGAGGAGAAGCTATCAGTAGCAGTCGTTCAACAAGTAAACGAGTTGGACGATACTACAGCGTTCCTTGAAGCAGAGCTGGCAGACTTCAGCACAATGAGGGGAACATCGAATATGGCAGAACGCCATATCAAAATGAAGGACGACAAGCCAATCAAGCAGAGATACTACCCAAAGAACCCAAAAATTCAAGGGGAAATCAACGCAAAGGTGGACGAGCTTCTCCAAATGGGGTTCATAGAGTATTCAAAAAGCCCATACAGCTCCCCCATCGTGATGGTGAAAAAGAAGACAGGCAAGTGGAGACTGTGTGTCGACTTCAGGCAGATCAACGCGAAGTCAGTGAAGGATCCCTACCCAATGCCCCGCATAAACTACATCCTAGATCAACTAAGGGAAGCGCGGTACATCAGCAGTTTGGACCTGAAGGATGGATACTGGCAAATCCCACTGGAAGAGAGTAGCAGGCAATATACACGTTCACGGTACCAGGCAAAGGTCTGTTTCAGGGGAGGGTAATGCCGTTCGGACTTCACTCGGCGTCGGCAACGTTTCAGCGAGTTTTGGACCAAGTAATTGGACCCGAGATGTCACCCCTCGCATTCGCTTACCAGGATGACATAATAGTGATCGGTCGCACGCTGGAAGAACACAAAAGAAATCTGAGAGAAATCTGCCTCTAAGGGAGGCAAACCTGAGGCTGAATCCAGGAAAATGCCAATTCTTTAAAAAGGAACTGCTGTACCTGGGACATCGAGTGACAAGCGAGGGAATAGGAATAGATCCAGAAAAAGTAGCCGCCATCGCCGAACTGGAACCGCCATCGACCGTCAAAGAACTCCGGCAATACCTAGGAGTAGCGTCGTGGTACCGCCGATTTGTACCAGATTTTTCCAGAATCCTCAAACCCCTGAATGACCTGCTGCGTAAAGGCAGTAAGTGGGAGTGGACACCAGAGCACCAAATGGCGTTTGAGGAAGTAAAGGCAAGACTCGTGGCAGATCCGGTGCTAGCATGCCCGGACTTCAGTAAAACTTTCATCCTGCAAACAGACGCCAGCGACTACGGCATCGGAGCAATACTGACCCAGGACACCGAAAAGGGCGAAAGAGTAATATCCTATTCGAGCCGAACACTGAACGGCGCGGAAAAGAACTACTCGACAACGGAGAAGGAGTGCTTGGCGATCGGCTAAGCGATCCGGAAGCTCAGGCCATATCTGGAAGGTTACCACTTTAAGGTAGTAACCGACCACATGGCCTTGAAGTGGCTCAACAGCATCGAAAGCCCTTCAGGAAGGATCGCCAGATGGGCCCTGGAGCTACAACAATACGACTTTGAGATAGCGTACAGAAAGGGTCAGCTAAACGTGGTGGCCGACGCATTATCAAGACAACCACTACCAGAGACGCTACGAGGAGTAAAAGAGGCGTCGGCAACATTAACTTCAGGAGGGTGCAGCTGGATCAAGGACATGGGCGAAAAGATAAGGACCCAACCCCAGAAGTACCCGGACTATGTTACGGATGGTGAGACACTGTACAGAAACATACCTCACCGAGCAGGCAGTGAAGACGTCGCGTCATGGAAGATGTGCGTCCCAAAGTCGCTACGAGAAACAGTGTTGAGGGAAAACCACGACGCAACGTCTGCGGGACACGTAGGAAGCCGGAGGACAATTGCACGGTTGGCAGCCCGATACTACTGGCCAGGCATGCATAGAGACGCCCGAGCCCACGTACGAAAATGCGAGATTTGCATGCGGCTTAAGCCCAATCAGATGCAGGCGGCCGGGAAGATGTTGACCCAAGTGCCGGAGGAACCAAGGGTCACGGTATGTGCAGACTTCGTTGGACCCCTACCAAGATCTAAGCACGAAAACCAAATGCTGCTGGTCATGGTAGACAGGTTTTCGAAATGGAAGGAACTGGTGCCCCTACGCAGTGCGACAGCAGAGTCGCTCAAGAAGGCGTTTAGGGAGCGCATAATCGCAAGATACGGGGTCCCGAAGGTGGTCATAACGGACAATGGAGTACAGTTTGCAAGCCGCATATTTAAAAATTTCCTGGCTGAGATGGGTATCAGTCAACAATTCACCGCGCCATACACACCACAAGAGAATCCGACCAAACGAGCAAACAGAACGGTCAAGACCATAATTGCGCAGTTCGCAGGGCAGGACCAGAGAAACTGGGACGAGAAGTGGCCGGAGATTATGCTAGCAGTGAGCACGAGCACATCGGAAACCACCGCCCATACACCGGCGTTTCTTACCCAGGGAAGGGACCCACGTCTACCCAGCAGCCTATATGATATGGAAACCCTAGGCACTGGACGAGCTACGGAGACCCCTGAGGAAAGAAACTAACAGAGGTATTTGAGATCGTGCGGCGAAATATGGAAAAGGCGTCCCAGGACCAAGCCAGACACTACAATCTGAGAAGGAGGCAATGTCACCAGCGGTGGGCGACATAGTGTGGGCCAAGGAACATCACCTGTCCAAAGCGGCCGAAGGATTCGCTGCAAAACTAGCCCCGAGGTACGATGGCCCTTACCAAGTTGTAGATTTCGTCTCTCCAGTGCATCTGCAAAATTCGCCACACACAGTCGAAGAAAGAAAAACAGTTCACGTTGGCGAGCTCAAGCAACAATTAAACGAGCAGACAGCAGAAACGTCAGATGTCTAACAACAGGTACGAGGCGACAGGATTAGGCGTCAGGCCGAAGCGAGAGTCATCCATACGCCACACGGAAAGGGCAATCAGGATAGAACAAGGACATGGATAAGGATCACACGTTGATCCAGACTGCGAGGCCACAGGATTAGGCGTCAGGCCAAAGCGAGAGTCATCCACACGCCACGCAGAAAGGTCAACCATAAGGGTAGGGCACAAGGACGTGGATAGGGATGGATGGTGATCCCGACCGCAAGGCAACAGAATTCAGCGTCGGGCAGTTGCCAGAGTCATCCGCGATAACGCCAGGCGGAAGGGACACTTACAAAATGGCACAAGGATACGGGTAACGTAGAAGAGAGTATGCGCGGAAGGAAACAAGCAACAAAAGTCGCGCAGTCCAGACATACACCGCAGCATCCGAAGATTCTATACGGATCTAGTTGTTACCCGAGGAAAAGGGGAGGACGGTGCAGAATCAGATCTACACCGTAGCCAGCTGGTCACAAAAGACAGAAACACGCACCACACCAACAGTTAACTAAAAACAAGAAGAAGAACGGGGTATGTATGGGCCGCACCAGCAACCTGAAATTTAAAGGGGGCTTAATGCAGGAAGCAGAAACGGACATCATAATACTTACCTCCTGTCCTGGTTGCAAAGTGAATGCGAAATCCTCTCCGCACCCGCTCTTGAAAGCTGCCAATATGGAGTCAGATGCTGCCAACAGAGGACGAGTGAAGGGCGAGAGAGGACGAAAGGATGAGATGAAAAGGAGTGAAGGAAATGCAAAAGAAACTTACCAATGAAAGTTGCAAAATCACCACGAGCCAGGGAAGGGGGCGCCTCGATAGGCGATCGATTGGCACTGGACGATAGTGCGATCGATGGGCACACGAAAATGGAAATATCGGCCAAGGTGGAAATATCGCAAACGAGCAGGTGGCAACGCCGCACCGTCGGTATCGATATGCGAATAAACATCGATCACGCACGAATGGTGTGACCAGACGGAGGAAACATGGAAAGGAGTGAGACGCAGCAACGAGCAGCGAGCCGGAGATCGATAGCCCATGAGTATCGATGTCTCAGTGGAAACACGGGAAATATCGGCGCGGGAGATTTAAAGTTGCTACGAGAAGGATGACCAGCGCTGTAGAAACTCAAGGGAGTTAAGAGCGTCGAATGGGGAATCACAAGGACTCGAAGGCTAGGACATGCAAGGAAACGCCGGAGAGTAGAAACAAGTTCTAAATGTTTCCCGAAGTAAGGGGGGAATGTGAGGAGTTGAATAACTCCCCACAAATAGAAGCAGCAGCAGATGGCCGGCCGCTTACCAGTTACGCGGCGAATTCGCGTAGTAACGGCGCGGCGAGGAGAGTTTGAAGACTTGGATGGAGAACGAGAGAGTTTGGAGACCAAGGATGGAGAGCGAGAGAGTTTGGAGACCAAGGATGGAGATCGAGAGAGTTTGGAGACCAAGGACGGAGAGCGAGAGAGTTTGGAGACCAAGCATGGAGAACGAGAGAGAATGGAGACTTCGCGGGCAAGGCAAGAGTGCCGTGTGCAAAAACAGGATAACGGAACTCCACCGGACTTTGGACTCTCCCGTGAACCTTGGACCGGGAGAGGAAGTGCCACATCTCGGCGGTGGAGCGGCACACAGGCGTGCCACAAGCATCAGGGGAAACAACGGGACTGCAGCAGTGGGCGGAGCATCGATTGGAAGCGGTACGTGAAGGACAAGTGGGTCAACCAGGAGGCACGGACTTTGGACCCAGAGTGGAGAGATCCAGTGGGCCGTGCGCAAAAGGGAAATAACGGTTACCGGAGGACATATATAAGGCCGCAGAGCGCTGGCAGCTGGATCAGTCGATCACGAGGAGTCAAACCTTCAAGATCAGTTAAAGTACCAAGTGAACAGTCAGTCAAGCAAATAATCTACGAGGGAGATACAGTCGAGTCGTCGGAAGCAGCGCCGTGGGAAGCACACAAGGAGCAAGATCGCCACGTCGAGACGTTCGGGATTGGGACATCAGGAATCTCCGAATTGAGACACAGGTGGCTGAGTTCTGGAAGGCATCACGCGGCTAAGTCAAGGCGTTTGTTTTCCAAATTTGTCACGACCACACCCTGGCGAGTCGCCCGGCGGGTCTGTCAGAGACAAGCAAAAGAGTCCTCCGACGAAGAACCGTCAGCTTGGGGAGGAAAGGTGTCTGCGACCCAGCGTACTTTGCCCGACCAAGCAGGACCTGGCGTGACGGACGAGCTGTAGATCGATTTGTGGTTTCAAGAGGCGGCCGCCTGGAGAGCCCTGCGATTACCGGCGAAGTTCCCGAACAGCAATCGCCCAACTCCCCGAGTGCCAGAACGACGAGATACTGGTCAGAAGACAGCGCAGAGGACATCGACAGCGACACCAGCAGTCATTTCCGGCAGCCACGTTACCATCGCCGCGCGTGACTCATTGGGGAGCGCAGGAGCGTCGCAGACGTCACGCATTAGGGTGAAGCCGGGTGGAACGTTCGTCTGCGCTAGGCGTAAAGCGAAGTGAACCGCTAGACAGCTTCCTGGCGGCAGCCTTGACTGTCAGCGCGAACTGAGCAAGAACCTAGCAGGACCGTCCGGGACAGAGCAAGGGACAGGTATTGCCTCGAAAGGCGTCGGCCTGGAGAGCAAGGCTTGTTCACCCTAGTCTGAAAACGGTGACGCTTCCCTAAGCCCACAAGGCCGAACTCTCGGCGGGTCTAAGGCGCAACAAGAGACCCCGAGGCAGCGCGTCAGCAAGCAAGCAGAGGCGGCCACTACGAGCGTCCCGAGACCCAGGATCCAGAGGAGGACGAGTCAACGCGTCGAGAAGCCAGAAAGAGGAGCGCCTGCAGCCAGCGGAACCAGAGCCAGGAGATACCGAAGCCAGCCCAGCCACACACCCGCTGTACTAATACCACGAGAATAAATCCCACTGTTACCATTTGAACCCTTATTTTTCTCACTGATCTACGGGCAATCACGTCATATAAATTTGGTGGGACGAACGCACAATCTTCTGAGCTAGCCGCACGAAACTCGTAGCGAGCAGTCACACAAAATCAGTTTGTTACAAAATTAAAAGAAATGTTCTTGTATATAAGCAAGTATTACTGACTAAGCAACTATCGTCATCAAATAAAAAATAACAATAATAAATCATCACCTTAAGATGAGCAAACAACAAGTTGTCGGTGAAATTCATAAGGCAGCGCGAAAAAACTTTCAAGCTCGTTCAGAAAGGGATTAATGACACATGGAAAATTGATTTAATTGAAATGATACCATTTTGGAAAGAAAATAAGAGTTTTAGATATTTACTGACCGTTATTGACACGTTCTCAAAGTACGCATACGCCGAAGCAGTTAGGACAAAGTCTGCCCTGGATGTAGCAGAGGCAATGAAATCTATTTTTAAAAAGAGTAAGAGTACAAGAGTAAAAGAATATGCAGTCAGATCAAGGGAAAAACTTTTTTTATTCCACTTTTAGGAAATTAATGTGAAATGGAGTGTGGCGGCTTTCCTGGGTTCTTCACGATTTTGGTGGGAAAATTCCTGGATGCAATAGGCAGGGCACAGAAAAACTGACTTCTACTTCGTTTCACTTGAAATTAAATTTATTAGCCGCAGCGTGGGCTTTCTTGGAGTGGTAACTTAGAACTGACAGCTTGAACTTAAGTCTAATGCTAGGAGAGCTGGGGGGAGACTGTTAACAGTCCGAGAGCGAGATGAGAGGCCATCTGGACATAACTGCTCTCGTCTGTTAACCACTAATCGTTCACAGTAGCGCCTCCTTGGCGCGGACATTCTCCCCCCCTTGCGACGACAAACGTGGCAACCAAATCAGACCTCGTCGGGCACCTTAAGACTGTCGAAATGATCCGGAGACAATCCAGCCGAACACAGTGCTTTGTGCTACAGGCAACCCCTCATCCAGATTCAGGAACCCGGGCTGGATGACGTCACGATACACGTCCGAGCCCAACACCAGGGATATAGTCGCCGGTCGATGAAATTGTTCGTCAGCGAGGCGGATATCGTTGAACTTAGCGCGAACATCGTCGGCTAGGGCGCGGATTGGAGTGCGGAAGTTGGGTCTAACGTTCAGCACCACGTCGATTCTGAAGGTGCCCGTCCGTGACCTTATCGTCGCCGAACAGACCGTCTCGTTTCCGACGCTCGTAGTGGAAAGGCCGAACGCCGCGGCCAGCGACCGGTCGATGGTGCTCACTGGTGTGCACGGGTCGATCAGGGACCCCGCATCGTACTTATTGGTTCCCGTGTCGAGAACCACGATGGCCGTCGGGATGATTTGCACACTCCGATGCTGCAACAGAGACGCCACAGATGGAGCTGCAGTTGGCTGGTCGAACTGGTCGGAACACCGGGAATGGTTCCGCGAGCTTGGCGTTGGACTTGGCGAGCGTAAAACGGAAGCTGAAGGTCGAGTGACGTCATCGAGGGTCGGAGCGGAGAAATTGATCGGCAGCGCGAGCCGGAAGATTCGCGCAAATGGAGCAGCGTGTGGTGGTACTGCCCACACTTTTTGCACGTGTCTCCGCTGCGACATACTCCTTCGGAATGCTGGTGGGCCAGGCAATTTGCACAATATTTATTTATGAGAACGGCGCGGAGCCGCTTCTCAGTGTTGAGCCTCAGGAAACGGTTGCACTTCCGTAGAGGATGGATTCCCCGACAGACTCGGCAGCGGTAGGATCGAGTACCTCGTGAACGTCTGTCGTCCAAAGTTTGGGCGCTGCGAGGACGTGGAGCCATGGTTTTAATTCTTCAATAATAAAAACAGAGATAAGCGCATTTAGGATTAATTGTGAATGGACTTTGAAGCATGAGGACAGAAGGCACTATTGTGGAAGAGAGGAGGTTGCCTTGGCCTCCATAGAAAGAAGTATTAGCTTATGGATGGGACGCGTTATAGTCCCTCGAGCGATAAGGATTTCGACTACGCGAACTCTACTATCGGCCCCTGGAAAGACAGATACAACTCTGCCGAGCCGCCAGTCGTTTGATGGCATATTGTCTTCTTTGACGACCACCATGTCATCGACTTGGATATCTGTGGAAGGATTCTGCCACTTATTGCGCTTGTGAAGTTCCTTTAAGTACTCCTCTTTCCATCGCGCACTGAACTGCTGATGCAGGGCCTTTAAGTGTTTCCAGCGATTTATAATCGACTTAGCTTCGCCCTTAATTTCGGGTTCAGCTGTGGAAAGCAACGGACCCCCAGTCAGAAAGTGGCCTGGCGTCAATGCCAACAACTCAGCAGGATTTTCGGACATGGGAGACAGCGGCCTGGAATTGAGGCATGCTTCAGCTTTGGCTAGAAGAGTGGAAAACTCTTCAAACGTAACTTCCGACTTGACGTCGACTTGTAGAAAAGTGCCTTGAAGCTTTTCACTTCAGCCTCCCACAATCCACCCATATGTGGAGCTCCTGGAGGAATGAACCGCCACAAGATCCCCTGATGGCTATAGGTATCAGTCACAGAATCCTTGATCGTCTGCATGAAATCCCGAGAAAGTAGAGTCGCTGCCCCCACAATGGTTTTGCCATTATCCGAATGGACCCGCTGAGGACACCCTCTTCTCGCTACGAATCGGGCAAACGCCGCGAGGATCTTCTCGGTTGTCAGGTCGGACGTAGGCTCTAAATGGATAGCCTTTGTGGAGAAACACACAAACACGCATACATATCCCTTGGTAATAAGGCATGCTCTGCCTGTATAGTTTTTTATCTCAAACGGGCCTGCATAATCAATGCCCGTATATGTAAATGGCCTGGAGAAGGAAACTCGATCGGTAGGAAGATCGCCCATCAATTGCGTCTGTACTCTCTTCTTGTAAATAGTGCACACCTTACACGAGTTTAGCACAGTTTTTATCAGATTCTTGATTTTAGGAATCCAATACTTCGATCGGATGAGGCGTACCACTAGTTGGTTGCCTCCATGCAGGGAAATCTGGTGTGAAAAAAGGACGAGCAAACGAGCTAGTCGACAGTGGTATGGCAGTATAATAGGATGCCGCTCGTCATACTGAAGGGCTGTTGAGGCTGTAATGCGACCACATGCCCTTAACAGGCCTCGCTG
Organism: Drosophila suzukii; assembly: GCF_043229965.1. Lineage (NCBI taxonomy): Eukaryota > Metazoa > Arthropoda > Insecta > Diptera > Drosophilidae > Drosophila > Drosophila suzukii. Next base: position 274,850 of record NW_027255938.1, on the reverse strand, counting down.
GTCTAGAAATGGATACAGGCTGGCTATCGGGCTGGAAACTGGAATTGGACGCTTATCGTTTAGGAATTTAAGCTCCCGGGTATATTCCTCCCGCTGGGCATATAGGATCAAGGCTCTTTCAGCTTCTCGGACCTCTTCCTTGGTAGGCCGATCAGGTGGGCCCCTCGGCATCTTGCGGCAGCGTTGAATGAACCGTAACCGTACGCAAGGACCCGCAGAGCCTTGTCCAACTTGGAGAACCGTTCCAGAAAGTCTTCTGCTGGGGCCTTTGAGAAGTTGACCTTCAGAGCACGCTGCTCTATGTCTGTGACTGGAGGTGCAAGCCGCAGTGTTGGCCACTTGTCTTTTGGCTGTTGTAACCAATCCGGTCCCTCCCACCAGAGTTGGCTATGAACCAGCTCCCGCAGCGACACGCCTCGACTGGCTAGGTCCGCGGAATTGTGCTCAGATCGCACATGCGCCCAATGCTCAGCGCTTGTCACCTGAGTAATCTTAGTCACTCGGTTGGCTACAAACGTGGTCCAGTGGCATGCCGGTTTATTCAACCATGCGAGGACGATGGTGGAATCAGTCCAGCAGAAAATGTCGGAATTGGAAATTGGCATATTCGGAAGGATAGCTGCGATCATTTCTGACAACAACACTGCCCCACACAGCTCGAGCCCTTGAAGGGACACCGTTTTAACAGGGGCGTCTCGGGTTTTGGCGGTAAGCAGACGTGTCATAATGTTATTGCCTACTTCAACCCGCAAGTATATTGCGGCCCCATATACCTTCTGCGACGCATAACAAAAATCATGATGCTCTACCTTTACCTCTGGCTGGAAACCAACCCACCTTGGAATACGGATCTGTTCAAGTTCGGAATAGCTGCGCAAAAACTCTTGCAATCTTTGATTTTCATCCCAGCCCAACTCTTGCAACCAAATCTCTTGCATAAAGATTTTTGAGCGGACAATAAACGGGGACAGCCATCCGGCTGGGTCAAAAAGTTTCGCGATTCGGGAAAGAACCTCTCTCTTCGTATAAGTAGATTCAATCGAAACTGGCGGTGGGACAAAATAGAACTCATCCGAGGTCGCATTCCACCGAATACCAAGTGTTTTGACAAAACTTTCGGACTTAAGGTCACGAAAGTCGTCGTGGAGTAGATCCTCATTTGGGATATCTTCGAGGATGCTCTCCTGATTAGCTGCCCACTTTCTTAATGGGAAGCCGGCGCGATTAAAAGCGTGGTGAAGATCGCTGATCGCAAGTTGAGCCTCTTGAATGGAATCGGCCCCTGCCAGAACGTCGTCTACGTACATAAAATGCCGAACAATATTGCTTGCTTTAGGGAAGTCCTTTTCTACGTCATCTGCCAATTGTTGGAGTACGCGGAGTGCCAGAAACGGTGCACAGTTGACACCAAAGGTGACGGTTTTTAGCTTGAAATCGCTTACTTCTCCTTCTTTATTCCGGAATAAAATTCTTTGGAACGGCGTATGCTTGCGATCTGACGGTACATATTTGTAATGTCTGCACTGAACACGTATTGGAAATAACGCCACTTCAAGATCTGAATGGTTAAATCAGATTGTAGGACTGGACCAGCATGAAGAATATCGTTCAAGCTTGTCCCATTTGCTGAAGAGCTAGAAGCATTGAATACCACGCGAAGTTTGGTGGTGGTGCTCTCAGGTTTGACCACCGCGTGGTGTGGAAGATAATAGCTTGGAGAATCGTAAGACGGGGGGACTTCTTGAATGACTGAGTCATATTGCTCCTTTAATGGAAAGTCTTTTTTCAAACGGTTTTCGTTTCTAAGAAACTGAGCTAGGGCAATGGATCGCGAGTGGCCTAATTGGGATCCGAAATTTTCAGGTTCGCGAAACGTTAAAGTTACCACGTATCTACCGCTTGCGTCTCTAGTGGTGGTTTGGAGAAAATTGCTCTCGCAATAGGAATCGGATTCTTTTAACCTCTTAGTTGGTATGTTCTCCACCTCCCAAAACTTAGTGAGAAGTTTTTCCAATCCCCTGTCACTCGTTTCGGTTATCTGGGTCGTGAGAGCTGACACCCGCTTTTGGATCGATGTACTAGCAACTGGGTCGGAAAGCACCCAGCCGAAAATAGTTTCCTGACCTAAGAGAGAACCGCAAATGTTTTTACGCGTGCCGCTCACCAACACGGACGGTAAAATGTCGGCTACGATCAGAACATCTATCTGGGAACTCTCTAAAAATGTTGGATCTGCCAGGGGAATGGCAGGTAAATCAATCAACGCATCAACGTAAGATGGTAGCTTTCTGGCCAATTCAGGCAAAACGTAAGCTGCGGTTTCTAGCTGGAGGCCTGGCTTATTAGGGGCTCGAATAGAAAAATGGCAGAGCCTGGTCGCTTGAGCGGAAACGGTCTGATTTAAGCCTGAAACTTGGGCTTGGATATGGCGGAACGGCAGCTTAATCAGATTGAACAGGCGTTCCGTAATAAACGTTGCTTCAGAGCCCGAGTCTATCAGAGCGCGAGCCCTGTAGTTCGTTCCCAAGTGGCATATGTCAATAATGGCCGTGCCTAGCAAAACCGCTCTAGAACCGGTTGCTAAATAGTTTTGCACACGGGGCAGATTGTGTATGATGCCGCGCTCGACATGTGAAACAGCTGTGAGTGCTAATACATTCACGTAGCTGGTGGCCTCTCGCGAAACAATTTAGGCAAAGCTGCTTTTTTTGATGTAATTCGTTCGTGCATCCACATACATCTGGAGAAAACGCTGGCATAAGCGCACTGGATGACTCTCTTTTGAGCACAGATCGCAATTCTTTGGTTTTGTGACCAGGAAGGAGTCGAGCTTCCTGGAAACGGGTTGACTCTTAGCGTTAGAGTGATTGCTGGTGCTGGGTTTCATATCCTCAATCGCCTCTAGCGTTCGGTACCTGTCGCTAAGAAACGTGTTCATTTCATCCCAGGTCGGAATGTCGGATTTGGATGAAAGGGACTGCTCCCATAAGGAGAGGGTCAATTTTGGTAATCTGCTGGCGCACAGAAATACCAGGAGACAGTCCCAATTCTCTGTGGAAATGTTGGAATGAGCCAGCGCTATCAAACACCCTTGGATTGTGCTCTGCAGGTCTTTCAAGGACTGGCCAGATTCGGAACTTACGGAACTCAAATTAAAAGGGAGTTTGAGTTGGCTGTTTACTAGCAGTCTCTTATTTTCGAAACGGCCTCGAAGCGCTGCCCATGCTGAATCGAAACCCTCATTTGTGAGAGGGGACTTGGCTACGATTGCCTTAGCCTCGTCGCTAGTTTTAGCGTTGAGATGAAAAAGTTTTTCGACCGATGACAACCTAGAATTGTTGACATAAACTGCTGTAAAAAGATCCCTAAATGTTGGCCATTTCAGATAGTCCCCCTTGAATACTTCAGTATCGCATGGCGGTAACCGGCACCCAGATGGAACGTAAGTGGACTGATTGTTGGTGCTCGTGGGCGGATGCTGAGAATTGGCTCGGTCGATAAGCTCACTGAGCTGAACCGCTAGCTCCTCGTACACCGAATAGCAATGTTCATATTTTCGGTGCAGAGTCGCCAGAATCTCTTCCGCCCCTTCAGTCGTAATGCTGGAAATCGTGTCTAGACACGCTTCAAATTCTTTCTCGGCTTTGTCCCAGAGTGAGCGGACTTGTTCCTTACGGACTTTGCAGGTGTGGACGGACGGAGATGACGACCCTGGAGTTTCAATCGTCGCTCTGAAATGGCTCATACGGTCGGACACCGTGATGAACCGCGCGAGGGCTGCAAATGCAATTTCGTTACTCATTTTTTCCTGAGAACGAGTTGCTAGCGACTTTACGAACTTGGTCTGGATTGATGGCCTAACCTTTGGCGTGAGCGGACTCAGAGACGATCGTTTCTGATTGCTCGTAGGAACAGACAGCTTCTTGTCGTCTTCTTGGGTGGCTAAGGATGTTTCGCTCTTTGCCTTGTTGATCGACTTTGGGGCTGTTGGGCTTGGACCTGGCATTCCAGAAATCCGATTATCTGGGCCGCCCTTGTTGCATTATAAAAATTAGACCCGCCCGGAAAAGTCTGTCCTTAAGTGTGGGCACACTGTTGCGGATCACCAGATTGGATTCCAAGAGAAAAAAAAGAGACGAAAAATCGTATGTAATTAATTTAATTTGATTTAAAAAAAAAAACCAAAAATAAATTAATATTTCGCAGTGGCTTCTCCGTTTTCCCGTTTTAGCAATCGCAAGCAGTCCGCTTGTGTTCGCTATTAGCGTTGCAGCTCCGGTCTACGTTTGGAGTATGTGGAAATGGAACAGTTGCACATCAACTACTTGATGTGCGAGGAAATACCGAGAATTCGGAACGACTGTTCTGCCAGATACTTGCCGTTGTTTGCTGTGCTGCGGAAATGAGCGCTCGGAATAGGAAAATAAATATCTATTTCGCACCGTCACGGCTTGCAAAAAAAAGTATTTATTTATTTTTATTTAATGGATGTGAATCGCCGGTGGATACGAATTACCGCTGCTGAAATAAATATCCTACAAGTTCTGGAAAGGCGTGTCGTGTTGATGGGTTCGGTGGAATCAGGTTATTTTGACTTTTGGTAATATTGTTATACATATAATAATTATCGTTGTTGAAACTTTTGTAGGGTGTACCGTATGAACCTATGTGCGTTTCTCCTTGTGTACATATGTTGCAGCGGACATGCATATGTATGTATATTAATAAGCATGCATCAGGATTATATGTGTGTATGTATGGACGTATGGATATGTGTGTTTGTGGGAACTTGGAAATATATGTGCTTAAATTGTTCTTTTTATATTTGGAAATTATAAATAATGTGGACTGTATGTAAATATCGCTTTCGAAATATTTGCAGGGTGTACCCCGAAAGAAGGTACGTGGATTACCGTGCTTACGTTGCCTTACGTTGCGCTACGTGACTTTTTCCCTTAGATACATATGTTGAGATGGCCAGGCATATGTACGTACATTAATAAGAATGCATCAGGGTTATATGTGTGTATGTATGGGCGTATGATGTGTGTGATTGAGGGAACTTGGAAATATATGTGTGTAAATTTCAATTTTAAATTTGTAATTTGTAATAATTTTGGAAATTGGAGATAATATGGACTGTATGTAAATGTCGCTGTAGAAATGTTGCCGGGTGCAACTCGAATTGAAGTATGTATGTGTAAATTAAATATTAATTAATCCGTGTGCCGGCTGGCCGTCCGTCTGTAGAGGGGGTGAAGCTGGCTGGCAGAACGTCTGTAGCAGGAGGTCGGTTGACCGTAGTTGTAGCTGGTAATATCAGCCGCTGTGTGTGTTGTAGTTGGCCGGTTGGCCTGCGTCATCAACAGTAAATATATGACGATTAGGTTGAGAGGGTAACTGCCCTCTTTTAGCCCGCTGGCCTAGAGACTCAGACTGGGTGTAATTTCAATAAATCAAATACGGCGATGGCCGGAGTTTCAATTCGTGAGCGTTAGCTCTTTATTCTTTCAAATCAAAATGAGAACTGAACTTAAAGCTAACATAAAAAGGGACTCATAGCGGCCACTCCAATGGGTAGTGCTTGCCGGCTATGCACGGGCTTCCGGCCAGACGCTGTGTCAGCAATTTGGCCGGAGCGAGCTTTCGGACGATCGGTCATTGCCGTCGCCCGGTTAACTTACTTAGTTAACTACTCCCCCCTCAGAATTAAGGCCGTCCTCGGCCGACCCTATTTGGGCGATCATATCTGCTATTTGGGCCGTAGTTCTCCTGGCCTGGATGACTCGCCGATAGGTGAAACCGACGCAGATCAACGCGCAACATATTGCTGCTGCCACCAGTACTATCTGATGTGAATGATAGTCGTTGATATTCTCCCCGACTCTCTTTATGTGTTCCAGATTACGTTCACTCAAGCGGTGAAGGTATGGAAGACTGAGGATGTTGTGCTCCATAGTGATATTCAGGGAGGGCGAGCTGGCTACTCCTGGGACCCTCTTCTGGGCCCTGTCATTATTGACATATCGGGTTTCATTAACCACGGCACTCTCAATAAAGGTAATGAGATGCGTGCCTCGTATGTGGATGTAAGTGCCATTATCTACACTCACACGTGCCGGACGATCGTTTACAATTATGATGCCTTCATCTACGCGAGTAATTGGATGTAGATCGCTGTGCTGGATGTCACAGTGCGCTATGCCTCCAGCGTGGAGCTCTTGTGCGCACGACCTTCTTACCGCCAGCTGGCAAAATGTGGCTCCAGATGTTGTGGAGCAATTGTTGACCGTATGAATTGCTCCATTGCAATCAGCTATTATTTTGTCCTCCAGCCTGAGCATCGTGTCATGATGGGACACGGGAAAAACAGTGATTTTAATACAGGATGATTTGATTATTGGAAATTTGATGACAAAATACAAAAGGTTATCGGACTGTAATATTTTAACGGAAGCAACGGACAATAGGTCTTTGATGGGGGTATCTGTGGGCTCTTCTATCCATATATCTTCTAGGTCTGCATGATCTAGTATACTAGGGCTCACAATGTTGGCCTTAGCTAAAGCAATCGCTAGCAATAAGTTTTGCAGCTCCATACTAATCATTCTATTTCGGGATAATAACATCTCATAAAGATGCCCCGTGTCAACTTGGGTTCCCTTGGCTGACCTCAGAAGTTGGTTGACGGTGGAAGTAATATTATTAATTTGGTCTTGTACTTTACTATTGATGTTTATCTGCCTATTGTTTGCATTTATTAACTGGAATTCATTAAATTTAATTTTTTCGAAATCCTCTGCATCTGGCGTTCCCGCCACTACTTTTAACGCCGCTCCTAGAAAATCCAAACTCCTAGCTACTCTGTGGTGGATGCTCAACGAGTCGAGCAGGTCACGCAGATGAGCAACATCGACAATCAAAAGTTTCTGCATGTGTGACTGGGGAAACATGCTGATCATGCCATTTGTTTCTTCCACCACGCGCCTATATTCTGAGAGATTCGCCGAGTGTGTGACGAACGCGAATTCTTCCCAAACTAAAATTCTACCATCAATGATGGGAATATATTTGGCCTGCGAGTAGTCCGAGACGTGCCCCGATGTTACGGTAAGCAGGACTAACAGGGATACGAATGCGAACCTGTAATATTGGATGTATTGTAGTGTTTGTTTAGAATATTGTAGCCCACCACCAAAGCATGAAGAAAAAAGCACAATTATAACAAAAACTTATACCGAGTGGATAGGGGTGAGAAAATATGGAAAAAAAAACTTATGCCAAGTGGCTAGGGGTAGACATTAGAAAAAATGAATTATTATCTAATGTTGTTCCTTGTGGAAAAGAAAACTTACGCCAAGTGGCTAGGTGTAAACGTTAGAAAAAATGAATTATTATCTAATGTTGTCCTTGTGGACCACCCTCCCCTTAATGAGGACCGTGGTCCCCAGGTCCGCTTCAACAGCTTTTTCCTCACACAGTGGTGTGAGTTTATTGCCAAGCCTTCGGTTCGACTTAACCAAAACTTTCTCGCCGACTTCGAATGTTCTGCATTGTCGGGAGGCATTTTCCCTAGCCCTGAGCGTGTTTTGCGCCCTAACGATCTTATTCTGGACGTCCGTCTGTGGGTCGTTTGGATGCTTTTGTATGATGTCGACTGGCCGTTTGTCGACGACAGAGTGAATTGATTTATTATATTTGGCGGTTGCCAATAAAATAATTTCCACAGTATCGGTTATCTTCTTGTCGATTTTTAGGCAACGAGCAAGCTCCAAGAGGGTGCTGTGAAAGCGCTCTACTTGCCCGTTTGAAACGCTATGAAGTGGTGGGGCATTTGCAATGCTGACGCCAAAATGGTTGTCAAGCATGGCTGAGATAGTGTGCGAGTTTAACGAAGGTTCATTATCGCAATAGACTACTTTAGCCCTAGGGAAAAAGTTCATGATTTGGAGAATGGCCGGTTTAAGATCCTCGATTGTCCTAGAGTGGACATGTTGCACAACTGCAAACTTCGAAAACTTGTCGATGCAAGTGAGGAAGTATTTCTTGTCTGTGGAAAAGATGTCGATATGTAGCAGTTCTCCCACATGAGAGGGGATCGGAGTCTCGCCTAACTCATGCTTCTTTGGGTGCCTATCGTACTTGGCTTTCGCACATGTTTTGCAGTTTGCTACAATCTCAGTGGCTAGCTTGGCCATCTTTGGAAAGTAGTACTCGGAGAGTATCTGCTTAACATTTTCTTGGGCCGATCTGTGAGCCCTGTTGTGCTCGACGGTGAGGATTTCCCGTCTTTCAGGAACTGCAAAAATATCCGTTACACGGTTTTTGCAATGCCAAAATTTGGTGGCTGGAAACTGCCGAACCAATTCGTCCTGTATCATTGCCAGCGTGGGCAAGTCACAATGAATGGCGTTTACGCCCTTAGGAACGATTATATCTGCGAGTTCATCAAGTAATGACTCTTTGCAGGAGAAGTTAATCACATGCCGTCTCTTGTTTCCAAAGAGGACGAAGCTGCGTTTTAACGGAAAGCGTGCCTCCTCCAGAGTTATCTGGTTCTGGAAGCAATTCAAAGGCTTGTCCGTGGTTTCAATGGTATAGGTTAGCGACAGCTCACTGTGAATTGTGGCCGCGCTAGAAAAAGCCTCTTCCTCTTCCACAACGTTAAGTTGCTGTCTTGAGAGGGCATCCGCAACAAGGTTATCTTTGCCGGGTTTGTAAAAAATTTTAGCGCCGGACTCGTCGATGCGGGCTTTCCACCTCTTGATTTTCGCGTTCGGATTAGATTCCGACACTGCGAAGGTCAACGGTTGGTGGTCAGTAAAGATATTTATATCTTTGACTGCATACAAATAGTGGCGTAATTTGGCCAGTGCCCAAACTATAGCTAATAGCTCCCTTTCATTGGTAGCGTAGTTAACTTCCCTGTCCTTCAAGGTCCTAGAGATCATTGTTATGGGTCTCCCTTCTTGGGATAGGACTGCGCCAATGCCGTACGCTGAGGCATCCGTCGTTAGATCAAACGCCTTTTGGTAGTCGGGGTATCTGAGGATGACATCCTCGGAAGCCAGAATGTTACGCAGTTTTTGGAAAGCCTGCCGTTGGGGCTCGTTGAACTGCACCTGGATGTTCCTGGATCTGTGTCTACTGACACTTCCAAGTTCCCCTTTCAAAATATCAGTGATCGGCCGAGCTATGGACGCAAAATCTTTTATGAAGCATCTATAATAGCTGGCCAAGCCAAGGAATGACCTGACCTCGAATATGTTCTTAGGTTCTGGGAATTCCTGAATGGCTTTTATTTTCTCTGGGTCTGTGGTAGCCCCGTTATTGGTGACTATGAACCCTAAAAAGCTGACGCTTTTCTTGAAAAATCGTGACTTTTCTGTTGATACCCTCATATTTGCATCGTGTAGGCTCTTGAGAACCCAATCCACGTGCCGGATGTGGGAGTTTTCGTCCTCCGAAAAGACGATAACATCATCAACATAGACATAGCAAAATTTGCCAATCTGCTCTCGCAGTATGTCATCAATTGTTCTTTGGAAAATGCTGGCTGCATTTTTTAATCCAAATGGCATTCTACGAAACTCGTACTTTCCTCCGTTAACGGAAAAGGAAGTTTTTTCACGGTCGCATTCTGCCAGCGTGATCTGATGATATCCGGACTTCAAGTCCAGTGTTGTAAAATACTTGGCCTTGCCTAAGTTTCCTAATATCATCGAGATGTTCGGCATGGGGTATCGATCGGGTATTGTTTTCTCGTTTAGTTTGCGAAAATCCAATACCAAACGCATTTTTCGCCTGCCAGTTTCGTCGGTGCCCTTTTTGTCTACAACCCATATTGGGTTATTGTATGGGGATTTCGACTTTTGGATGATGCCATTTTTAAGCAGATCTTGGATTTCGCCATTTACAAAATCAGCTGCCCCCATTGGATATGGGTAAAGTTTGGCATAAATGGGCGTCTCATCAATGGTTCTGATGGTGGCAACCACCGACGTGTTGTAGGACAAGGCCTCATTGGGGTCTGCGAAGGTTTTTTTCCTGTCGCTGAGCATTTTTAAAAATGCTTTTCTGACCAAAGGTGGTGCATCTGAGCAGTCCACCTCAGTAAAATTTACATCGGGACATGTATGAAAGTCGATGCTCTCTACTTCCGTGCCCCATTTGAGCTGACCGGAGGCCAAACAAAGTGACACCCCTGCCTGTTTTAAAAGGTCAAGTCCGATGATTCCATCGAAAGAGGACAAATCTGGTAAAAGGAAGAATGTGGCTTTTAAGTTGAAAATTGACACGAAGCATTTCTTCGTGATATTGGTGACTCCATGGATCGAATGAGCTTTGAATGGAGCTTCTACCGGGCGGACACCTTTCAAACCTTCATATGGTCGGATGAAATTTTTGGACGCGCCCGTATCAACTAGAAATCTCATGTCAATCCCCGCTACTCTTCGTCTGATGACGGGTAGCAGGGATCTTCCCCTAAAAAATTTATGGCATCCGAGTCGTACTCGTTGATAGCGTCATCATCGATTTCTTGTGCCGCGCTAGAGGCCGCTGCGGTGTACGTGTCACCAGTTTTGTCAGCGCTCTGGGCAATGTGGTTTACTCTTTGCCTTTTTTGTGGGTTGGTTTTATCGGACGCCGCCGGCTTCCTGTTCTGGTATGCCGGGGCTTGTGATGGTTTAAGCATTCTAGCCAATGATGGATCCACTTCCATGGGTTCTGGAGTGTCTCCCTGGTGCCTCTCGCTGCGTAGAGCAGGGTGCACCTGTGCCTTGTGCTGCTTAGTGAAATGGGGATTTTTACCGCCACTATATTGGGAATTAGCCTGAGCGGTGGCCTGCTGACGCTCTTGCGCCTTAGGAAATTGTTTTTTCTCCCTATCCTCCTGGCTTTTTGCAAATGACGACGCAAAGGTGTACCTATCATGGTTCGCCTCGACCTCTTGAGCCAAGGCAAGTGCTGATGGCATGTCCTTGGGCTTCGCCGCGAAGAGGACGTCAGTGAGGCTGCGTTTTAACCCAGAGATAAATACGCGAAGGGCATCATCCCGGAATTTTTCGCATAAAACTTGTGCAGCGGAGGCTTCATATGTCATGGTCGCCTTGTTGGTGAGGAGGGTGAGCTTCCTTTCAACCTCATCATAATATTGTAGAAGCGAGAGACTCCCCTGTCTGAGGGTGCCCATCTCCTGCTCTATGACATGCATTGTCCGCTTGTCACTATAAGTAAAGTCGAGTCGATTTATAATCGCTTCGAAATTAAGCACTGTGCCAAATGAGGATAGCACTGCATCGGCCGTGCCCCTTATTTTGCTCCTAATTATAATAACTGCCTGATAATGGCGTGAACTTCCTACGAAATCTTTAAAAATATAGTATGCGCCTACTGCCGCCTGCCGCCAGGAGACGTATGTTTCCTGGGCACCCGAAAATTCGGGCAGGCATTTGACGGCGTCCAGTGGCTCATTACAAATGACGGCGTTATTAATGTCTATGGGTGCATAAACTTTAATCTGAGGAGTTACTGTTGGGGCGGGTGCGACCTGCATCGCCGCCACCTGGTTGGCTAGTTGCTGGATAGTCTGGCGCAATTCATTTTCCCTGCGCTGGCTGTCCTGTAGGGCATGGTTGACGGCAGCCTCTACTACCGCCTTTATTTGGTCTGGGTTAAATGGCATGTTTCTGTCTGAGGGAGTGCCGACGCTTACACTTTTCGGTGTAGAAGTTCTTGCCGGCCCTTCGGTCTCGGATTCAGAGTCACTGGGGACCTGCTTGCTGTTCCTATATTGTTGGAATGGGTTGCTCATATGGAGCTGTGCAAGCTAAATCGGCCCAGCGATTTAATGCATGCTCAAGCGGTCTTGCCCACGGATATGGCGAGGGGGCCGCGGGGGCTGAGATGCCGCTCGGTAACAATGGACGAGAGCTCGTTGGAAAACTGAGCTGTTGCCTTGCCAAGCAGTGACAAGGGGAAGGGGATCGCGGGGACTGGGTCTCCGCTATGGCAAACGAAAATATAAACAACAAAAATTGACACAGTAAAGATTCGTGGTGGCTAAGCTGCCGTTCTGAAAGACAAAGAAGCGAAGCTAAACAAAGTCGGAACACAAACGTCGCGGTGTCAAGTTCGAGTGTCGTAGTGGAGTGGGTAAGCGATGGAAACAAAAACAAACCCAAGACTGTTGCGAAGCTAACACAAAGAATTTCGGTGTAAGCAAAAAGACGACTACATATAAGGGGTAAATTAAATGCACAAATTTAAATGAGACAGTATCCGTCGCCAATAAAAATATATCAATAAATGCACAATTAATAAATTTATTTCCCGGCGGCGCCTTTGCGTCCAGGCTGGGTATTAAATATTAAATATGTAAACATATGTAAATACATCAATTATGTAATCTGGTAGTTATATTGGCGATAATATTCGGCACCGAGATATTTATTGAAAGAATTTTAAAAAATGCAAACAATGAAAAACACAAATAATGTCACTTGTGATTACAGCAATAAAATTGTCAACCAATTAGTGAGTATGTTTATTTGACACAAATTTATAGAAGCGGAGCCGCAGAAAATATTCTGGCCGCGGTTTATTTCCATTTATCAAAAGTTACACAATGCAGATGAAGAAGGGTATGAATTGAATTGCTCACTTACATAATCCCTCCTATACCGCTGTGGGTACTTTTACGTTGAGCGCCAATTAAATATTAATTAATCCGTGTGCCGGCTGGCCGTCCGTCTGTAGAGGGGGTGAAGCTGGCTGGCAGAACGTCTGTAGCAGGAGGTCGGTTGACCGTAGTTGTAGCTGGTAATATCAGCCGCTGTGTGTGTTGTAGTTGGCCGGTTGGCCTGCGTCATCAACAGTAAATATATGACGATTAGGTTGAGAGGGTAACTGCCCTCTTTTAGCCCGCTGGCCTAGAGACTCAGACTGGGTGTAATTTCAATAAATCAAATACGGCGATGGCCGGAGTTTCAATTCGTGAGCGTTAGCTCTTTATTCTTTCAAATCAAAATGAGAACTGAACTTAAAGCTAACATAAAAAGGGACTCATAGCGGCCACTCCAATGGGTAGTGCTTGCCGGCTATGCACGGGCTTCCGGCCAGACGCTGTGTCAGCAATTTGGCCGGAGCGAGCTTTCGGACGATCGGTCATTGCCGTCGCCCGGTTAACTTACTTAGTTAACTTGTATATGAATACGAATATGTATGGAAATGGCAAATACGAAAAAGAAGCCGGAATTTGGCGATCGTATGCACAATGTAAATGGCCGATCAGACAGATATAAGAAAATTGGGTTCTTGGGAAATATCTGGCTGGTCGGCAATGGAAATATGGAATATTCGTACTTATCTTGGATTTTTTGAAGAACTCGGAAAATTCCGCCGCTGAACGCTGGAACTCGTAACCTCTTGAAAATATCCGGCCGATGGATCATGAAATGGAGAGTGGCGGCTTTCCTGGGTTCTTCACGATTTTGGTGGGAAAATTCCTGGATGCAATATGCAGGGCACAGAAAAACTGACTTGTACTTCGTTTCACTTGAAATTAAATTTATTAGCCGCAGCGTGGGCTTTCTTGGAGTGTTAACTTAGAACTGACAGCTTGAAATTAAATCTAATGCTAGGAGAGCGGGGGTGGAGACTGTTAACAGTCCGAGAGCGAGATGAGAGGCCATCTGGACATAACTGCTCTCGTCTGTTAACCACTAATCGTTCACAGTAGCGCCTCCTTAGCGCGGACATAATGTATAAATTTGATCTAAATCACTATCATATTTATACGCATCTCAAGGCTTTATATGTGAAAGTTATAAAGCTCATGATCCCAGCCTCCTTACCCAATTTATAAACAAACTCTTCATAAACAATTCTTAGCTGAGAACGCCTTCCAGCTCGACCGCTCAGCCGCCTTACCCAAGTCGTAAACAATTTCTTATAAGCAATTCTTAGCTGGGAACTTCTTACTCAGCGTTCCCACAGAATCCCAATTAGCTCGCCCACTTCAATCGAAAATCGAAGTGCGCCGCGGTCCTCCTAACATAAACTAAGCTGGGTCCAGCTAATGTAAACACAAGCATCTGGTAAACACCCGGCTAGCCCCAAAACTGCAGCGTAATCCGTTTAGCAATCGAGCAGAGAATTTGATCATCCGATTTCCCGACTCTCTTGAGTCCAACCCTTGTCCAACTCTGAACGAGTTCCCCAATTCTCTTAAACCGAGGTTTGTTTATCAGAAATTCGGCCCTTGGCCAGGCAGTCCGTTTTTGCATCCCAGAAGATCGGTTCAATAGAAGAAGAATTGTGAACAGTAGAATAAAAGTCGGTATTAAGGAAAAAATTTTAAGTTGTAACTTAGTGAATAAAAAATAAAAATACATTTTTTTAAATTATTCGCAAGTGAAATAATTAATTGGCGCCCAACGTGGGGCCACGCTTAAATTGTTCTAAATAAAATATTTATAATAAATCACTAACGGTTTTAAAGTAAAAAGGAACTTGCGTGGTCAAATAAAAGCCTAACCAACCGAAAAAAAGTTCGCGTTGAAAGCAAAGGAGGAAATCAATAAATGAAATAATCCCCTTTGCTTACAACAATCCGCTAATTAATAATCGGCATAAAAAACCTGCTGTCCAACAAAAAAAAATAAACGGTCTCAGAAAATAGCTCACAAAATTAAACAAAAATTGTAAAGCTGTGAAAGTGAAAGTTGATACAAAAAATATCAACTGAGAAACAAAAGCCAAATACAATTACAAATCCAAAAATACAAATTGAACAAGAAGGAAGAGCTGAGGGCAATCCCTCGCTAAATAGTGACGATCAGAAAACAAACCGAAGGAAGAGCTGAGGGCCATCCCTCGCTAAAAGCAACCAAGAAGGCCGACCCCAGCATGATCATCAAGGAAAACAGAAGACCTCATATTAAACCCAGGAAGAAAAGAAGGCAACTAGTGAGCGTATACTGTTTATTTTTTTATATTTTATTTAAATGTATAAGAAAAAATTTTAAATAAAATCAAACAAGGTGGAAGACCTAAATAACGATTTTGAAATAGTTCTCACCATGCACCATGCAAGCTAATAACCAAGTGATCGACTTAATTGCACATATTGTAAATAAAGA
Organism: Drosophila suzukii; assembly: GCF_043229965.1. Classification (NCBI taxonomy): domain Eukaryota; kingdom Metazoa; phylum Arthropoda; class Insecta; order Diptera; family Drosophilidae; genus Drosophila; species Drosophila suzukii. The sequence goes on along the minus strand of NW_027255938.1, from coordinate 259,707 downwards.
GTTAAGTCCTTTAAAAAATGAGATCGTACGTTTAAAAGCACAACTAAATCAAAATATAAAAAAGGTTGAAGACTTTCAAGTAGAAGTCATTTACCCAAATATTAAACGTGAAACTTCATTCGAAATTATCAAATCAGCCAGGGAATTTAAAGGAGAAGAAGACAAATATGTGAGTTGGAGGGAATCAGCAGAAATAGGCATGGGGCAATATGCTAGAGGTAGCGAAAGATTCTTATCTGCATTGTCAATCTTGAGAAACAAACTAAGTGGCACAGCAAACGATGCCCTAACACACAATGGAACAGTACTAAATTTTGACGCCATAATGGCAAGGTTGGACTTTGGTTTTAGCGACAAACGTCCAATCCATATAATTGAACAAGACTTAGGAGTGCTAAGTCAAGGGAAACTGTCCATAATGAGAAATTATGGGTTAGTTAATAAGAAATGAACTCTTCTAATAAATAAAACCATTATGACTTACGGCAGAAATAAACCATTAACTGCTGAAATGAACGAAAAACACAAAAAGACAGCACTAAGGGTATTCATAACAGATCTCAACGGCCATGTCTCAGACGTAATAATCTCTGTGAATCCACCAGACTTACCGAACGCTATGGTAATAGTATAAGAACTAGAAAGCAATCATTTGAGGGCCCAATTCGCAAACAATTTTACATCACCACAGCGCAAGAATTATGAGTCAAATTTATTCGGGTACCAAAACTCAAGTAAAAAAACTGAGGCAAGGTAACCATAATAACTATAATAGCAATCAGAGGAACACAAACAACTTGAGGCTTAATCAACCCGATAGCCAAAATAGAAACAATTATAACCAGAAAAAAAATCACAATTGGAATCAGGGCACACAGTTTAATCCTCAATATTGTTCAATTCCTTGTGGCAAACGGTAAAGGCAGCATACGACATATGCTCCGACTGCATTATAGCTGCAGGCGAGAGCGCCGCAGACACAAAATCCATACTAAAGTCCAAGTATTACCAAACGTACTCCACTTATGAAATATTTGCCGCGCAGCTGATGGAACAAATCCAAAAAGGCTCCTCCCAAATACCTTAAGCTCCAGTAACTCCGTCCCAAAATTCCACGTCTTATGGCTGTCGGCTCCCCCTATCGAAACAGAGGTTTTTTCTGGCGATTATCTTCGCTGGCCGACTTTCCGGGACCTTTTCACGGCAATATACATAGACAATCCGAGTCTAACGCCCGTTGAAAAATTATACCACTTAAATTCAAAAACAAGTGGCGAAGCTCATTCCATAGTTTCAAGATCCCCACTCACCAATGATGGCTTTCGCTCAGCCTGGAATAACCTAACTGAGCGTTTCGAAAATAAGCGATTGCAGGTGAACAGTCACCTGAAAACACTTTTCAATGTGCAATCCATAGCACAGGAGTCGGGAGCAGCCTTAAAGGAACTTCAACGCACTTTTCAAGGTTGCTTAAGTTCCTTAAAATTTTCCGGTGTTAATATTGAGAATTGGGACCCTATCCTGGTTTATATGTGCTCGACAAAACTACCAAAGGTCACTCTCTCATTATGGGAGCAATCCATCCAAAATAAAGCCGAAATTCCTACGTGGCTTGAGCTTGATTCATATTTGACAGAGCGCCATCGAACTCTTGAGGCCGTCGATAGCTTCCGATCTGCCAATTTCCACCACGTCCAGTCCGAAGACACAAATCGAGCAGTTGTGCTCCAATTGCTTTGCAAGTAGGCATCAATTCCGGGATTGCACAAGCGCTCACAACTGTCTCACTTGCCAAGATCGGCATCACACATTGCTGCATCGAAACAGCGGTCCTACTACTCCGACGATTCCATCCGACCCTCCCAGGCCAGTATCCGCCTCAGTTCCACACATCATTTCGTCCTATTCAACGCAAGTTTCCGTACAAAAAGTTCCTCCTAAGAATACTCAATCCGAATATTGGGTTCCATACCCCGCCTTGGATGGCAGACGTACTCGAGGTATTAAATCCTACCAATGCCGAGTCTGCCAAAAGATCCATCCTCTACGGAAGTGCCACCACTTTCTACGGCTAAGCCCCCAGAATCGGCTTCAGGAAGTACATATCCAGAAGTACTGCTCCAATTGCTTGGCTCACAATCATTCCAAGGACTCCTGCCGCAGTGGTCATCACTGCCACAAGTGTGGAAAGGCCCACCACACTCTCCTACATACGGACGACCGATCTATACTTCCAACATATTCCTGAGCCTACTATCCTGAGGTTCTTGCTACGGGTGTCCTCGCAAGGGGGGGGAGAATGTTCACGCCAAAAGGGCGTTTAATTTCAGGAGGCAGTGTCGAGCGGCAGTTTTATCCAGATGTCTACATCTCGCGCGCTCGCACTGCCGTCCGCTCTCCCTCTCCATCTCTCCCTTAAGTCTCCGCTCTGCTCTGGAGCGCTTAACTTAAGTTAGGCTTAAGCAGTTCATGTTTCAAAGTGTACGAATAAACACCTACGCACGTCGCGTAAAAACCCCAAAAGTACTCCGGTGATTTTTGGGTATCACTCAATCTTGGGGCTGCAACTATTTCATCGATCAAGCCGCACCGCCCCAACAAATATAATTCCCATAATCAATGGAATTCCAATAAAGCTCAACAAAATAAGCCAGAACCGTCGGAAGTAGATGAATCTTTACAGATTCAGAATAGGCCAAAGTACAATCAGGGTTATAACAGTTATAGCAACAACAACTATAACCAGAATAAATGGAATCAAAATAAAAAGCAGGAGACACAAACAACTCCGCAAAATAATCCGCAGAACAAAAGAGAACCAGCAGGTACGGTTAACCAACCGGCTAATAAAACTATGCGATTAAATAATATCGATGAGGACCATTTTTTAGGCCAGAATCCGGAGTAGGACTACCCGTTGGCCACTATAAGCTAAGTTCATTTTTTTTTTTTAATAAAGAAGATAATTAACACATGGCGACCGTGACAGGACTATCGCAGCCGGAGACAAACAAAGTTGAAAATAAGTTCAACAAAAACTGAGTAAAATGATTAGGATACGGATTGTGTACAACCAACGAAAATAAGTGCAACAAAAACTGAAGAAAATGATTTTGATACTGATTGTGTACAACCAACAAAAAAAAGTGCAACAAAAACTAAAGAAAATACTGATACAGATTGTGTGCAACCAACAAATGCTAGAAAAATGCAAATGCTGAGAAAAAGCTATTGATGAGATAATCTACGTTATTGCCTGTGCGAGGATCAGCACCGGCGCCGCCTAAACCCACAGGCCAAGGACGACTAAAAGAGGATTAAAAAGTGTGGGAGGCATGGCAATTCCTTCTACACCTACGATGGAAAAGTAATGAGCATAAACGACGACGTTGGACTGGACCAAGCTGCTTCTGTCGAGCAAAGGGATGCACCGAGTCTAAAAAAAGCTCTAGAGGTGTATCCAAAAGATGGACCACGCCCCCTCACAATAGCTGAGTACAGGGCACGCCAGTAAAAGAAGAACAAACCCAAAAAGAAGAGGAGCGGCAAGAGAAATAAACTCTGGCGCCAACGGAGATTGGCTAAGGATTTAATAAAGACGGCTGCGATACCTGGAGAAGCACAATTACACAAGTCCGAGCTAACTAAGATTAAAAACAAACTTCGTACTGGTGCGAAGTAATGTAACAAGGCTGCATTAATTGCCAATGCCTAAGTTACCTTTAATATTAAAATCTTACACTCGAGTCGATGCGGGAAAACGCTGCTTAAAAACTACAATTATATAGAGCGACAAATTGTAAATCTGCCACGTGAAAAAATTACTAACCAAAATATTTTCTTTACTTTCCAAATTTTTCTTTATGAACAATAGTATATCTAAATCAAAAGATTCGCCATATATACTTGGCATAAAATGTAGAATTTTGGAAAACATTCCCAAAATGGGTTTTGTAGACACAAAAGTTGCCGATTCAACGGCGAACGTCGTTAATAAAGTAGAATCTAAAAATATTGATTTAGAAACGATAACAATACTATTAATAATAATTGTAATTATAATGTCAGCAAGTGTTTTTCTAAAAATCTATAAATTACACAATAGGTGTTTGAAGAAGAGATTCCAAAGTCGAGCAAACGACCTGGATAAAATTTAAAAAAAACAAGTAAGAACGCTATAGTTGAGTACCTCGACTATCAGATACCCGTTACTCAGCTAAATGGAGATATGCAAGCAGCAAAGCGAGATTAAAATGCGCCAGATGATAGATGGATCAATCGATAGGTATTGACAGACCAATACATTTCAGTTAAAATGTTTTTATCTAGCATGAAAATTGTGGGCGTTACAGGTTTGGGCGGTTTGTGGGCGTTAAAGTGGGCGTGGCAAACTTTTTTTTAGGTCAATCGATAGGTATTGATGAGAACAATACATTTCAGTTAAAATTTTTATAGCAGATAGATAGCATCAAAACTGTAGGAGCCACAGTTTTGGGCGGTTTGTGGGCGTTAGAGTGGGCATGGCACTTTGCTCAAACAAACTTGCTCTGCGTAAGAAGCTCAGGAATCTGCACGTCAAATCTCTTCCTTCTGCCTGTTACATACTTTCCGACGAATCTAGTATACCCTTTTACTCTACGAGTAACGGGTATAAAAAGGCAACAAAAAAAACTTGCCGTTTATAATTCCAAGAATTATTGAAAGTAAAAGACAAAACAAAAAAGTTCTTTAAAAAAATAAAAATGAAAATGAAAAACAAAAACAAAATATTAGAATTTCTTCTATTGTTGCCACAAGTATAGGTAAATAAACAAAACAAACAGAATGAATGCAGAGGCAGTTTTCAATACCTATGTGAGGGATCAACATTTTAGTGAAAGAATAATCACACTGGTCTCAACGACCTCAATTACTATATATGAGTTAGAAAATTTATATATGTCAACATATAATCTAGAAAGCTCACCATTAATACATTGCTTTAATAAACAAAAAGCGATGGTATTAAGCACCTCCCGGGTGTCCATGTGAGAACAATTTTAAGCGAACACGACATATTAGGTAGTACTAGAATTTCAGTTTCAAGAATAATTCATATCCATATTATAATGGAATGGAGTGAATTATATAAGGACCTTAATAAATTAAAAAGCGATTTCGATAAATCATATAAATCATTAACGCAAAATAGATCAATACAACAAGCCACTATAAATAAACATGCAGAAATATTAGTAACTCGCTTCAACAATGCGCGTATACTAATACATGAGCAAAGAGATCGACTAGATACAAATCGTTGGTCTGAAGTATCAAAATATCTGACCAGACTTCGATCAAACCTAATAACTATAAAAGAAAGGTATAACTTAAATATTTCAATACCGACCATTCTATACACCCGTTTGAAAGTAGAAACTGGGGACAAATTGGAATCATCAGATCCACCAGAAGTCGACTCAGTACAGGTAGAAGAATCTGAGTTTGACAGCCCAGAAGTAGAAGAGAAAGATTTAAATAATCTCAGAATTCCAGCTGTACTTTTTATACCCGTTACTCGTAGAGTAAAAGGGTATACTAGATTCGTCGGAAAGTATGTAACAGGCAGAAGGAAGCGTTTCCGACCCCATAAAGTATATATATTCTTGATCAGGATCACTAGCCGAGTCGATCTAGCCGTGTCCGTCTGTCCGTCTGACCGTCTGTCCGTCTGTCCGTCTGTCTGTCCGGATTAACGCTGAGATCTCGGAATCTATGAGAGCTAGGCTATTTAGATTTGGCGTACAGATTCCTGAGCTTCTTACGCAGCGCAAGTTTGTTTCAGTAGACTGCCACGCCCACTCTAACGCCCACAAACCGCACAAAACTGTAACTCCTACAGTTTTGATGCTAGATAGAAAATTTTAACTGAAATGTATTGTTCTCATCAATACCTATCGATTGAGCTAAAAGTTTGCCACGCCCACTTAAACGCCCACAAACCGCGAAAACCTGTGACGCCCACAATTTGCATGCTAGATAAAAAATTTTAACTGAAATGTATTGGTGTCGTCAATATCTATCGATTGATCCAAAAATAAATTTGCCACGCCCACTCTAACGCCCATAACGCTTAAATCTGTCTACCGCCGGTAGGTGGCGCATTTTAATTTCGCTTTGCTGCTTGCATATCTCCATTTCCCTTTGAGTAACGGGTATCTGATAGTCGAGGTACTCGACTATAGCGTTCTTCCTTGTTCAATCTTAATTATCAGATCAGGAAACAACTGATTCCGATTGCGAAATCGAACAACCCCAAGTAACAACAATGACGGACGAAACTGTTGTCCAACGGGTATATATTTAGGATATAGCAAATGCTATCCCTGAATTCAACGGACAAAAAATCAACCTTCAAAGATTCATAACAGCCTTTAAATTAGAAAACCTAACCAAAGGCACATTTGAAGAAATAGCAGTTGAAGTCATAAAATCAAAAATAGTGGGCTCAACCTTGTACAAAGTTCAAAACGAATCCACTATAAACGGAATTATAAAAAAATTACAAGATTTATTTTAATTATCTAGCATGAAAACTGTGGGCGTCACAGGTTTGGGCGGTTTGTGGGCGTTGGAGTGGGCGTGGCAAACTTTTTTTTGGGTCAATCGATAGGTATTAATGAGAACAATACACTTCAGTAGGAGCCACAGTTTTGGGCGGTTTGTGGGCGTAAGAGTGGGCGTGGCACATTGCTGAAACAAACTTGCGCTGCGTAAGAAGCTCAGGAATCTGCACGCCAAATCTCAATAGCCTAGCTCTTATAGTTTCCGAGATCTCAGCGTTCATCCGGACAGACGGACATGGGTAGATCGACTCGGCTAGTGATCCTGATCAAGAATATACATATATACTTTATGGGGTCGGAAACGCTTCCTTCTGCCTGTTACATACTTTCCGACGATTCTAGTATACCCTTTTACTCTACGAGTAACGGGTATAAAAATACAATAAATATTCAAGGAATAGGCGAGGGAATCATAAAATCCAAAGGACTTGCACCAGTAAAACTCCAAACAGACAAATATATAATTCCATATAATTTTCATATAGTAAATCAAGATTTTGCGATTCCATGTGATGGAATAATAGGAATAGATTTTATAAAAGAATTGAACAGCCAAATAGATCTTAACCCTACAGAGAATTAGTTTATAATAAGACCTAATAATATAGACATTCATATTTATATTCCAATAATATGTTATACTTGTGGTAATAATACAATTCTCCTACCAGCCAGATCTGAAGTAGTACGAAAAATCAAAATAATGTCCGATTCAACCTGGTATTTACGTTGCCAATACTATCACTGTTTATGGGGATGACAACAAATAAGCCACCCTTATAGTTATAATGAATAACGCACGAATAGGTTATATTAAAATGTATAGCGTTTATTCGGAGCGGCAGACGGACTATGTAAAAGCTCGGCTCCAAGAACTTCATATAGACATTTGCAGGCTTGCAAAGTAGTTGCTGAATAGATAAGCGACAGCTTTAGTGGTATAAGAAAGAAGGCGACAAAAATAAGCAGAGAGCGCTGCAGGTGCCGTCGTACACCTATGCGCGCATGACTAGGCGCTGGCGATCTGCTCCGAACATACTCCCCCCGTTGGAAGAGGTAAGGTTCCAAACGGCTAGTTTAGCGACGGCTCTCTGGATCAGACCCGTAGCTGTACGGACCATAGCTACTCGGATGACTCCGTCCCCGCCGGGTATGACTTCCTGGATGCACCCAACGTTGTCCTCCTTCAGCAAAACTATGCTTCCAACCTTGATGTTAGACGTTTCGACCCGCCACTTGCTCCTCTCTTGAAGTAGGGACAAATACTCGCTGCTCCACCTTTTCCAGAAATGTTGTTGCATCTGAGTCACCCATCTGCTGAGGCGGCCTTCGCGAAGATGAGTATTGTCAGGCTCAGGAAACTTAGTGTAGCTGGAGCCCCTCAGGAAATGCGCCAGTGTTAGCACCTCAAGGCTTTCAGCATTTTCTGAAATTGGACAGAGTGAACGGAAGTTGAGGATGGCAGAAATCTCATAAGTAAGAGTTCTTAATTCATCGATGGCTAAGATGGATGGACCGACGACTCTGTAGAAGTGAAATTTAGCTGACTTCACAGCAGCCTCCCATAAACCACCGAAGTGCGGGGCACGCGGAGGGATGAACTTCCAATCGATCCCATCAGCTAAATAGACGGAAGATATCGATGCTGTGTGCTGCTCGCTCAAAAAGAGCTCTTTCAGCTCGGCAAGCTCGCTCTTTGCACCGACAAAGGTTGTAGCATTGTCGCTCCAAATGGTACGCGGACTGCCTCTAAGGCTGATGAATCTCCTCAGCGCTGCGATGAAAGAATCCGTCGTGAGATCCTGGACCACTTCCAAATGAGCAGATATAGCACTTGTGGGGTGCCTTATTTCTGGCCTCTGCCTTATGATAGAATGGCCCACAATAGTCAACCTTTGTGGTATGAAAAGCTGGATTGGGCTGCACTCTATTTGCTGGCAGGCTACCTATGACGTGCTCCCAAGTAACAGGCTTCATTCGGAAACATCGAACGCATTTGTTGATAACGCTGGCGACGAACTTGCGGCCTCCAATCGGCCAGTACCTTTGCCGTAATGCGGCGAGCAGCGCCTGCGATCCTCCATGCAAATATTTCTCATGATAATAAACGATGATCGCCTTGGTGACTGGATGATCCTTGGGCAACAGTATCGGATGCCTCGTATCGTAGTCCAAGTTTGCGCTCTGAAGCCTTCCACCTACGCGAAGTAACCCATCGGAGCCGAGTATAGGCCTAAGCGAAACCAGCTTGCTTTTCTGTGGAAACGGCTTGCCCTGGCTAAGAGATCCATATTCCTTCGCCAAGTTAACCTGTTGGATGCTCCTCAAAAGAAGTACCGTTCCAGAGTTGATCTTCTCCACCGAAAGACGACCTTTTACCGGCGCAGATTTGGCTCTGCAATTTGAAATGAACCGATAAATGTATGCAAATACGCGCTGCAACTTATCGAAAGAGTTGAGGAATTTGCAGTTTGATGAACTGTCTATGCAAACGGACCCAATTAGAGCCACAGAACGGCGCTCTGGAGGATCCTTTGCTGAGTCTAGCAGGGACGGCCAATTCGACGAGCTTTGCAGAAGGAATGGAGGCCCGTTAGCCCAAAGGGAATGTTTCAACAATTCTCATGGGGTACATCCTCGCGATACGACGTCTGCCGGATTCAAGTTTGTAGGAACGTGATGCCAAGTCATGTCTTTCGTCATCTCCTGAATTTTCGCGATTCTGTTTGATACGAAAACGTTAAACTCTCTCGGAGGTTGCCGAATCCACGCCAACACAATAGACGAATCCGACCAGCAATGAAAGGTGCAATCGAAATCTATGGCTTCCTTGGCGTTTACGATTAGCTCAGCCAATAAAAGCGCTGCGGAAAGTTCTAATCTTGGAATTGTTAAGGAGCTACCCTTGACTTGGCACAGAGCAGATGGACTTTCGATTCTCCATTGGTCTCCGATCGCAAGTATAGACACGCTCCATAAGCTGACATGCTAGCATCGCAGAAGCCATGCAACTCAACGGAAGCCCTTGGTTGCAGTACGAATCGTGGAAATTTTAAGTTCTGTACGACCGATAACTGTGAGGTCAACTCCCCCCATGACGAAAGAATGGGCTCTGGCAGTGCGTCATCCCAATCCACGTTCGCACTCCATACGACGTCTGCCGGATTCAAGTTTGTAGGAACGTGATGCCAAGTCATGTCTTTCGTCATCTCCTGAATTTTCGCGATTCTGTTTGATACGAAAAGAGATTTCAGAAAAATCTTCGATTTTGTTATAATTTGAGTTATTAAACCGAGTGGATCATAAAATTTGGCAATCGTTGACAATGCAACCCGCTTAGTGGGTCGTTGATTGGTTGGCAGTTGAGAAAAATTAAATAGGAGTTGATCAGAAGATGGATCCCAGACTAGTCCCAATTCCTTGGCGACATCCGATCCATCGTGAAATTTGATTAGCTGCTCCTTGTCGCATTCAGACTCCCCTTCCAGGGCTGCTGACTCATTAGAACACCATTTGCGGATTGGAAAATGGCCTCGCGACAGTAGTTCCTTCACCTGACGGCGAATTTCTCTCACCTCCTCAACTGAGTCCCCACCAGATATTAAATCGTCCACATAAAAATCTCTACGAACAATTTTGGCTCCAATAGGAAATGATTCCTCCTCATCGTAAGAGAGTTGATGCATGGCCCTTATAGCCAAGAAGGCTTGGTTCCTTAAGTCACCGTGTTCAATTTAAAAACACTCAACTCTTCCGTGGAGCTCTCTCTCCAAACGATGCATTGCAAAAAATCATCCTGGTACGAAACACGCACGCAACGGTACATCTTGCATATATCTCCACAAAGGGCAACTTTAAAAAATCGAAAGCGAAGCAGTATATTAAAGATTTTTTGTTGAATTGTTGGTCCTGCCAGAAGTAAGTCGTTCAGAGAGCTAACAGAATTCGTTTTAGCAGATCTATCAAAAACGACACGAAGCTTCGTACTCTTGCTCTCCTGCTTATGTACGCAATGGTGGGGCAAAAAGAATTGTGTTTCTGACGGTTCCTTAGTTGCAAGAGATCGATATACTCCCTCAAAAATGCTGATTCAGGGCTGGGTTTCTATCTAGTTTAGCTTGAAACAACGACGAGCCAGGCAATAAGAATCACCTAGAGATTCGAATCCGGAAGTGGACAAGAGACGAAGAGCGTATTGGCCGTTTTCAAGTCTAGTGCAATTTTCAGTGAACAGTTGCTCACATCGCAAGTCTTCCGGCAATAAAGATGGTTTAGACGAAGTGAAGTCCTCAATTTCCCAAAATCGCTTTACTATGGCGGCAAATGTGTCATCGAAATGATCAGCTGGGTCCTTAATGCTGGCTTGTAAAACCGATTTATAAGTTGGCATGTTCGATGATAGCCCTCCAGAGACTATCCAACCAAGTTTGGTGTTCTGAAGAGTTGGCAAAGCCCTATCCAAATAAATTTGTCCCATAGAAATTATTTCGAAAAACAGCGGATATACGAGTATACGAGTATATCCGCTGTTGCTAGGCAGGCCATTTATCGGCAAGAACAACAACAACCAAGTTAAAGGTTCCATTGCATCTCGGCGACGCTTGTTAACTTTTACATTTTCGCGGTAAAAGGTATGCGGTGTTTCGTGCCTCTAACGCGGTCGGACATTTTATTTTATTTCATTTTTTTTCTCTAGATTGAAAAATGTCTGATACGGAAAACTCGGTTCGGCCTCAAAATGAATCCATAAGCGACGTCGACTACTACCGAGTCGAAGCCCAATCTATTTTGCGGCAAATGAGCTCGATGAAATGTTATTTGAACGCTGATGCGGTTAATCAGTTTGACGAAGCTGATTTGCTGGCGCGAATGGAATGGGTCAATCCCTTAAGCCAGGCATTTGATTCTGAGCAGACATCGTTGGAAAGACTGGATTTTGCAGAGATCTCGAGCGACCATCGGATTGAATTTGCCGAGGTTTTCGTGGATGTAAAGGCCAAACTAAGCCGAGGCTTGGCTGCTCATCGCAAGTCACAATTGCCATCATTGACATCACTAATAATGCGGATCTTACTTTTCGATCTAGGAAGCCTCGGTTGCCAAATTTGGAAATTGCTCGTTTTCATGGATCCTACTCTGAGTGGTTGGATTTCCTTGCAACTTTCACTACCGTCATGATGAGCTAAGCGACATTCAAAAATTACAATATTTGCGTTTGAGTTTGGGCGGCAGGGCTCTGGAAACCATACGCTCGCTTGAACCCTCGAATGCTAATTATAAAAAGGCTATGAATTTGCTGGTTAATCGATTTGATAATAAAGTTTTGAAGTTGAAGCTTCTCAAGCATTCCTTTATATTAATAGTCATTGGATGTTCCGAAAGACATATGCTTAAAAACCTAAAAGACATCTTTGAAATATGCAGAAAACACAACTTGAAATTACACCCACAAAAATGTTCAATTTTTATGCATGAAGTGACCTTCCTTGGTCATAAATGCACAGACATTGGAATCTTACCAGACGACAAGAAATATAATGTCATAAGTAACTATCCAGTCCCACATGATGCAGATAGCGCTAGACGATTTACAGCATTTTGCAATTATTATAGACGTTTCATTAAAAACTTCGCCGACTATTCACGGCACATGACTAGATTATGTAAAAAGAATGTTCCTTTTGAATGGTCTTCCGAATGCCAAAAATCATTCCAATATTTAAAAGTTGAACTTATAGAACCAACTTTATTAAAATATCCTAATTTTCTTAAAGAATTTTGTATAATAACGGATGCAAGTAAACAAGCATGTGGAGCGGTATTAACTCAAAACCATAACGGACTCCAACTCCCGATAGCATATGCATCACGTTCATTTACAAAAGCTGAAAGCAATAAAAGCACTACAGAACAGGAACTAGCAGCAATTCATTGGGCAATTACACACTTTCGACCATATATTTATGGCAAACATTTTACAGTTCAAACCCGATCACAGACCACTAACATACTTATTTTCAATGGTCAATCTTAGTTCAAAACTCACGCGCATGCGGCTCGAATTAGAGGAATATGACTTCACAGTCGAGTATCTAAAGGGAAAAGATAACTTCGTAGCAGACGCCCTTTCTAGAATAACAATTAAAGATTTTCAAAATATTACGGCAAATATATTACAAGTCACTACAAAACAAAAAAGTTGATAAAATTCCTGCGCAGGAAAAAATAAAGTAGAATTGCCTAGGCAATCTCAAGTAAAAGCTTCTAAGCCCAACGTATATGAAGTCATTAACAATGACGAAGTACGTAAAGCAGTGACCTTGCTTGTGAATAATAATTTATGTTTTTTCAAACATGAAAAAAAAAATACAGCAAGATATGATGTTGGAGATTTGTATACTAATCGAAGATTTGACTTGGGTCAGTTCTTCCAAAGGCTTGAACTGCAGGCTGGTAAACAAAAAATTACCCAACTCAAAGTGGCACCATAGGATAATATCTTTGAAAGTATTTCAATAGATAAATTTAAAAAAATGGGCAGCAAAATTTTAAAATCATTAAGATTAGCGCTACTCAACCAGGTGACTCTAATAACAACTAATAATGAAAAAGAAGAAATATTGTCTACATTACATGACGATCCTATTCAAGGAGGACATTCAGGTATAACAAAAACCATGGCCAAGGTCAAAAGACACTACTATTGGAAAGGAATGAGTAAAGACATAATCCAGTACATACGTAAATGTCCAAAATGCCAAATGTCAAAAACGACAAGACATACTAAAACTCCTTTAACACTTACAGAAACACCCGAAATGGTATTCGATAAGGTAATTGTGGATACGATCGGTCCACTGCCGAAATCAGATCAAGGAAATAAATTTTCAGTCACCTTAATATGTGATCTGTCAAAATACCTTGTTGCCATACCAGTACATAATAAAAATGCAAAAACAGTAGCAAGGGCTATATTCGAAGAATTTGTTCAAAAGTACGGTCCAATGAAGACGTTCATTACGAATGCAAAAATTAAAACTTAAATATCAAACATATAACATGGACAGCACACCATCATCAGACTGTCGGAACTGTGGAACGAAGCCACAGAACTTTTAATGAATTTATACGTACATACATCTCAACTGATAAGACGGATTGGGATATATGTAGGATTGGCAGCCCTATTAATAACAGATCAGTTGGTCTGTTCCTTAACCGCTTAAAAAGCGTGCAAATTGCGCAAGAGGAGAGTAGAGATTGAGCATCAGCAGAGGAAGGTCGCGTGTGTCTCAGTAATAATTAATGCGTCGACTTAAGTATAAAAGACTGTATCAATAAAGTGTATTAATCAAAGAATAAACTATTAATAATCAATATATAAATTTACGGAAGCCTTTCTCTACATATATGGCTAAAATATTTTGTTTATTGTTTCAACACGACACCCCCTATGGCACATGATAATTGTCCATATGAGTTAGTATTTGGTAGGACTTCGAATTTACCAAAACACTTTAATAGCGAAGAGAGAATAGAACCTATTTATAATATAGATGATTACGCAAAAAAAAAAGAAGTTTAGATTAGAGCAAGCTTCCAAAAGATACAGATTAATATTAGAATCAAGGAAAAGAAAACAAAAATGTCATTATGATAAAAACTGTTTAGATTTTGAACTTAAAATTGGAGATCAAGTTTTATTAAATATTAAAACATGTCACAAATTAGAATACAATTATAAAAGATAATTTGTATACAATTTTTACGTATGGCCATACATAGAATAAATACCATAAATAAATAAATAAAAAAAAAACACAAAAAAAAAATTAGTAAAAAAAAAAAATATATATAAATATAAAAAAAAAACATGATATAAATATTTTCTGATTAGAACAATATTTTTGAATAACATGTTTTCCAACTTTCTTATATTTCTTTTACGATACACAATAATTTCTATAACTTAATTTTTCAAATATAAAAGTACTAGAAGATAATTTTAATAACTAGAAATAATTTCATTTTTATTACTTTTTAAAAATAAAAAAAATAAAAAACGAAACATATTCTTTATAAAATAACATTATTACATTACGTTATTTTTCAAACGGAGGGAGATGTAGTATGCATGTATCATTGTAGCGAGTACCCACTGTACCGACACCAACATTGTGTTACAGTGTACTTAAACAAATACAAAAGTGCCGGCAGCTAAACTCTTGCGGCCAGCCGAAATATGAGTGCGCGCCTCAGAGCCCAACTTATGGGAAGTGCTAGTGTCAGCATATTCCCATGGCCTGAGTGCAGACACATACAAGGCATGCATATACAACTTCTCTCGCGCTCTTGATGCACAAATACAATTGTGAGCATATACTTCGATATGTACATGACGGCCGCTGCCAATGCTTGCAGGCAGCGCAGCCGCGAATAGCTAGCTGTAAGTCACTCCAATATTGAAAGCAGAATAACAAAGATCAAGCTTGGTCGTTGGCCACTATATGCAAAATTCATTTTACTTTTTTAATAAAGAAGATAATTAATACAAGACACAGAAAAAGGAGTAATAAGATATGGGGGCAAAGATGAAAAATTGATTTATTATAATGACAGTTCTTTTAACCAACTTTCCTTATCTGAAGAAAAGACAATTCTTCCATTAAAGGAATTTATTATACGAAAATACTTTCATGAAAAGGCCAAAATCAGAACTGAGTCTGAAGAGGCAAATCAAAGCAAAACAAGCTTGGGATTTAAATATACTGAACACGCCGTCGATGAAGTATCCGACAAAACTACATGTTTGGGATTCAAAAATCCTGAACACGCCGTCGTTGAAGTATCCGACAAAATTACAAGTTTGGGATTCAAAAATCCTGAGCCCGCCGTCGTTTAAGTATCCGACAAAAATTCTAGTTTAGGATTAAAAAGTCCTGAGCAAGACGTCGTTGATTTATCCGACAACAAAGAAATAAACAATATGAGTGAATCAACTCCAAACCAAAGAATGGATTTGGAAAATGAAATAATAAATATTATCAATAAAGAACACTCGAAGATAAACATGCAAATCCCTTTCAGGACTGATATTCGCGGTGAAATAAACACCGAAAACGATAGAGCTATTTATAGCAAGCAGTATCCCTATGCTCTATCGGCTTCAGATTTCGTAAACTCTGAAGTTAATCGCATGTTAAAAGAAGGAATTTTAAGACCAAGCAAATGCCCTTATAATTCTCCAGTTTTAGTGGTACCAAAAAAAGGATTTAATGAAGATGGTACTGCAAAACTAAGATTAGTTATAGACTATAAAAAACTAAATGAAAACACCATTCCGGACAGATATCCAATGCAAGATCCTTCGGTGATTTTGTCAAACCTTGGGAAAGCTTAATAGTTTTCCACAATCGACTTAGAGTTTGGGTTTCACCAGATTCTCATGAAAGAAGCATACATTGAAAAAACCTCATTTTCTATAAATAACGGAAAGTATGAATTCTTGAGATTGCCATTTGGGCTAACGAACGCTCCCAGAATATTCCAACGTGCAATGGATGACATTTTGAAAGAACAAGTAGGTAAAACATGTCACGTATATATGGATGACATTATTATATTTTCTAAAACAATAGAACAACATTACAAGGACTTAATCGTCATAATTAATATATTGCTGAACGCAAATATGAAAATTTCAATTGAAAAATCAAAGCTCTTCAAATTAGAAACCACATTTCTTGGCTACGTTGTTTCCCACAATGTAATCCACACAGACCCCGAAAAAATATCTACAATATTAAAGTATCCAATTCCAAAAAACATTCGAGAGCTTAGAAGCTTCCTAGGCCTTACCGGCTATTACAGAAAATTCGTACAAAGCTACGCAAAAATTGCAAAACCGCTAACAAAGTATTTGGAAGGTCAAAATGGTAAAGTATCCAAAAAAATGTCCCGTAAAACTTCCATACAGTTGGACGTTCAGCTGTAAGAGCTTTTAACGAGCTCAAAGATAATTTAATTGCACAAATCGAATTGGTACAACCTGATTATAATAAAAAATGCACTTAAACGACCAATGCGTCCGATCTAGCTATTGGTGCTTTTCTTTCTCAGGAAGGAAAACCAATAACCTTTATTTCAAAAACTTTAACTAAAGCGGAGCACATATATGCAACCAATAAGAAAGAACTTTTAGCAATAGTTTGGGAATTTAAATACTTGCGAAACAACATAGAAATCTATACAGATCATCAACCACTGTCTTTCTCGATCTCTCAAAAAAATCCAAGCATCGAGATGAAAAGATAGAACTCATTCATTGAAAGTTACTTTCCCAAAATAATTTATAAACCAGGATCTACAAATGTAGTTGCTGACGCCGTGTCAAGAAATCAAATTAACAACCTCACTGACAGTATCGAGACGGTCTCAGATCAAAACACTCAGCATTCAGCAGAGAGTAGTTTTGAGAATGTTATACAAGAAACCCGCAAACCCTTAAACTAGTTTAAGCAACAATTGCTAATAGCAACGGGAAGGTAAACAACACATGAGCTGGTCAATATATTCGGAAATACAAGACATATAATAGAATTTGATACCCCGGAAAATTAGGATTGGCAGCCCTATTAATAACAGATCAGTTGGTCTGTTCCTTAACCGCTTAAAAAGCGTGCAAATTGCGCAAGAGGAGAGTAGAGATTGAGCATCAGCAGAGGAAGGTCGCGTGTGTCTCAGTAATAATTAATGCGTCGACTTAAGTATAAAAGACTGTATCAATAAAGTGTATTAATCAAAGAATAAACTATTAATAATCAATATATAAATTTACGGAAGCCTTTCTCTACATATATGGCTAAAATATTTTGTTTATTGTTTCAACACGACACCCCCTATGGCACATGATAATTGTCCATATGAGTTAGTATTTGGTAGGACTTCGAATTTACCAAAACACTTTAATAGCGAAGAGAGAATAGAACCTATTTATAATATAGATGATTACGCAAAAAAAAAGAAGTTTAGATTAGAGCAAGCTTCCAAAAGATACAGATTAATATTAGAATCAAGGAAAAGAAAACAAAAATGTCATTATGATAAAAACTGTTTAGATTTTGAACTTAAAATTGGAGATCAAGTTTTATTAAATATTAAAACATGTCACAAATTAGAATACAATTATAAGGGATAATTTGTATACAATTTTTACGTATGGCCATACATAGAATAAATACCATAAATAAATAAATAAAAAAAAAACACAAAAAAAAATTAGTAAAAAAAAAAAAATATATATAAATATAAAAAAAAAACATGATATAAATATTTTCTGATTAGAACAATATTTTTGAATAACATGTTTTCCAACTTTCTTATATTTCTTTTACGATACACAATAATTTCTATAACTTAATTTTTCAAATATAAAAGTACTAGAAGATAATTTTAATAACTAGAAATAATTTCATTTTTATTACTTTTTAAAAATAAAAAAAATAAAAAACGAAACATATTCTTTATAAAATAACATTATTACATTACGTTATTTTTCAAACGGAGGGAGATGTAGTATGCATGTATCATTGTAGCGAGTACCCACTGTACCGACACCAACATTGTGTTACAGTGAACTTAAACAAATACAAAAGTGCCGGCAGCTAAACTCTTGCGGCCAGCCGAAATATGAGTGCGCGCCTCAGAGCCCAACTTATGGGAAGTGCTAGTGTCAGCATATTCCCATGGCCTGAGTGCAGACACATACAAGGCATGCATATACAACTTCTCTCGCGCTCTTGATGCACAAATACAATTGTGAGCATATACTTCGATATGTACATGACGGCCGCTGCCAATGCTTGCAGGCAGCGCAGCCGCGAATAGCTAGCTGTAAGTCACTCCAATATTGAAAGCAGAATAACAAAGATCAAGCTTGGTCGTTGGCCACTATATGCAAAATTCATTTTACTTTTTTAATAAAGAAGATAATTAATACAAGACACAGAAAAAGGAGTAATAAGATATGGGGGCAAAGATGAAAAATTGATTTATTATAATGACAGTTCTTTTAACCAACTTTCCTTATCTGAAGAAAAGACAATTCTTCCATTAAAGGAATTTATTATACGAAAATACTTTCATGAAAAGGCCAAAATCAGAACTGAGTCTGAAGAGGCAAATCAAAGCAAAACAAGCTTGGGATTTAAATATACTGAACACGCCGTCGATGAAGTATCCGACAAAACTACATGTTTGGGATTCAAAAATCCTGAACACGCCGTCGTTGAAGTATCCGACAAAATTACAAGTTTGGGATTCAAAAATCCTGAGCCCGCCGTCGTTTAAGTATCCGACAAAAATTCTAGTTTGGGATTAAAAAGTCCTGAACAAGCCGTCGTTGATTTATCCGACAACAATGAAATAAACAATATGAGTGAATCAATTCCAAACCAAGGAATGGATTTGGAAAATGAGATAATAAATATTATCAATAAAGAACACTCGAAGATAAACATGCAAATCCCTTTCAGGACTGATATTCGCGGTGAAATAAACACCGAAAACGATAGAGCTATTTATAGCAAGCAGTATCCCTATGCTCTATCGGCTTCAGATTTCGTAAACTCGGAAGTTAATCGCACGTTAAAAGAAGGAATTATAAGACCAAGCAAGAGCCCTTATAATTCTCCAGTTTTAGTGGTACCAAAAAAAGGATTTAATGAAGATGGTTCTGCAAAACTAAGATTAGTTATAGACTATAAGAAACTAAATGAAAACACCATTACCGACAGATATCCAATGCAAGATCCTTCAGTGATTTTGTCAAATCTTGAAAAGGTTAAATACTTTTCCACGATCGACTTGGAGTCTGGGTTTCACCAGATTCTAATGAAAGAAACAGACATTAAAAAAACCTCATTTTCTACAAATAACGGGAAATATGAATTCTTGAGAATGCCATTTGGACTAACGAACGCTCCCAGAATATTCCAACGTGCAATGGATGATATTTTGAGAGAACAAGTAGGTAAAACATGTCATGTATATATGGATGACATTGTTATATTTTATAAAACAATAGAACAACACTACAAGGACCTAATCGTCATAATTAATATATTGCTGAACGCAAATATGAAAATTTCAATTGAAAAATCAAAGTTCTTCAAATTAGAAACCACTTTTCTTGGCTACGTTGTTTCCCAAAAAACATTCGGGAGCTTAGAAGCTTCCTAGGCCTTACCGGGTATTACAGAAAATTCGTACAAAGCTACGCAAAAATTGCAAAACCGCTAACAAAGTATTTGGAAGGTCAAAATGGTAAAATATCCAAAAAATGTCCCGTAAAACTTCCATACAGTTGGACGATTCAGCTGTAAGAGCTTTTAACGAGGTCAAAGATAATTTAAATGCACAAATCGAATTGGTACAACCTGATTATAATAAAAAATTCACTTTAACGACCGATGCGTCCAATCTAGCTATTGGTGCTGTTCTTTCTCAGGAAGGAAAACCAATAACCTTCATTTCAAAAACTCTAACTAAAGCCGAACAAGTATATGCCACCAATAAGAAAGAACTTTTAGCAATAGTTTGGGCATTTAAAAATTTGCGAAACTATTTATATGGCGTTAATAACATAGAAATCTATACAGATCAACAACCACTGTCGTTCTCGATATCTCAAAAAAATCAAAACATCGAGATGAAAAGATGGTACTCATTCATTGAAAGCTACTCTCCCAAAATAATTTATAAACCAGGATCTACCAACGTAGTTGCTGACGCCCTATCAAGAATTCAAATTAACAACCTAACGGACAGTAACGAGTCGGTCTCAGATCAAAACACTCAGCATTCTGCAGAGAGTAGTTTTGAGAATGTTATACAAGAAACCCGCAAACCCTTAAACTAGTTTAAGCAACAATTGCTAATAGCAACGGGGAGGTATACAATACATGAGATGGTCAATATATTCGGAAATACCAGACATGTAATAGAATTTGATACCCCGGAAAATTTGGTATCAATCTTAAGGGTATATATCCCTCCTAACATAACAATAGGTATTCACTGTACCTTAGAAGACTTATAAAAAATTCAAAATCCACTTAAAGAAAATTTCACGAATAAATTCCTATACACAAAAATATTCGTCCAAGATGTAGAAAACCCTGAAGACAGAACATTAATAAGAGAAGAAACTCATTGTAGAGCACACAGGGGACTGGACTATACTATTGGCCAAATTTGAACAAAAAACTCCAGGAGTACATAAAGAACTGTACAATTTGTAATAGCAACAAATATAATAGACACCCTGTACTAATTCCTATTGGACAAGCACCCATCCCAAATAAAGAAGGAGAAAATTTGCATATCGACATTTTTTACGCTCAGAATTTAATGTTCATTACTTGTATTGATTCATATTCAAAATACTTAGTTGTAAAGGAGATTCAAAATAAACTCAACATTGAAACCAAAATTTCAGAAATATTGCAACATTTTCCACTTGCTAAAACTTTAATGATGGATAACGAGCCTAGTTTTTCATCAACACAATTTAAATCCTTCGCACAAAGATGCGGTATTAATTTATATTTCGCAGATCCTCGCCAAAGTACGTCCAATGGACAAATAGGAAGGGCTCATTCAACTCTTACTGAAATTGCTCGTTGCATCAAAGATGAACTTAACTTAGTTGATTATTCTGAAGTTATAATTAGAGCAGCTCAGAAATATAACATGACTATACATTCCATTACCAACCAACGACCGTACGATATATTATACAATAAAATCGAACATGATACTGTTCCACAGTTATTAAAACAGGCACAAGAGAAAATGTTAAGTTCTCACAACAAAGGTAGAAAGGAAAAGGACTATCTCGTAGGGGAAGTCATTTATGAGAAAAAACACGGAAAAGATATAAGCTTAACTCTAGATATAAAAAACAAGTAGTTAAGGAGAATTTACGTAATAAGGTTATCATACACAATAGAAATCGTACGATTCATAAAGATAACATCAAATCTTAAAGACAGTTTGTCTTAAATTACAGAAAATGAATTCAATAATATTTGTATTATTGATAGGAGCGGCCACCAATTCCGAAACAATGGATTACACGAACCATGATTTTTTCCTCTTCAAGGATACAAAAGACATTCTTATTTATGATTCATATAACTAATTTAAGTTTATATAAAGACATAATCAAACTACAATCAACACACATAAACAAAAGTAATCAGAATTTACAGTGGGAAATTTCCTATGATTTAGATATTATTAAAATGCTTCTCTCACAAATTTTACCAAGAAGGGCAAAAAGAAGTAGGCACGCTTTGGAAATGGATAGCAGGGACTCCCGATCATGATGATTTGAAAACGGTCGAAAATAAAATTGATGATTTATTCCAAAATAATAACAATAAATTTGTTATTAATTCTAAATTATTTAAAGAAATAAGAACCCTATCTGAGAATCTTCAAACGGTTCTTTCAAACCAAGAATTTCCATTCAGAAAACACCGTCTTCGCTTACTCACTTACGATCTGATGAATTTAATGGATACAATTATATTAGCAAAAATAGATGCTTTCAACACTAAAATTCTAAACGCTGAAGAAATCCAAGAAATATATAAACACGAACGGAAACCTGTAGTAATTACTGACATATTAGACATATCAAAATTTAAAATCGCCATACACCAAGAACTAAATGTAATATATATAAAATACCCCATCACAACAAACCGTTGCGAAGTGTATAACGCAAGGTCCATCTAACACAGGGAATATAATAAAAAAAATTGATGTAATCGAAGAAGGAGCCATTTTTATAAATGGTTATAATACTGTTAATGATGTTCATTTAAATGGGTCATTTTTAAATACTTTTAATTATTCTACTACAATAAATAATATACCCTACTCTAATCTGGACCATAAAATAATAGAAAAATATCACTGCTAAACAGTATAATAATTTTTTAGTATCCGAATATTCTGTGTCAAATGATTCGGAACTTTCATTCGATAACATTAACTTATCAAACCCATTTATTCAAATTAAACAAACTCAAGTCCCAATAACATTTATACTGATCATATTAATTTTAATATATGTAATTATCACGCTTGTATTTAATTCAAAAAATATCTAATATTCAAACCACGGCAAATTCATATTGAAATAGCCCTCGAAAATAATATGTCCGAAAATGAAAATACCACTGAGGATGAAATTATAGTCGAATTGACAAATCATCTAAATTCAGTTTATTCGACACTTCCAATGAATCGGGACGATTCAATTTTGAAGGGGGAGAGTTATCCAGCTCATGATCCCAGCCTCTTTACCCAATTTATAAACGAACTCTTCATATACAATTCTTAGCTGAGAACGCTTTCCAGCTCGAGTGCCCAGCCGCCTTACCCAAGTCGTAAACAATTTCTTATAAACAATTCTTAGCTAGGATCCCCTTACTCAGCATTCCCACAGAATCCCAATTAGCTCCGCCACTTCAATCGAAGTTCATTATTAAGATTCAATTGCGCCGCAGTCCTCCTAACATAAACTAAGCTGGGTCCAGCTTATGTAAACACAAGCATCCGGTCAACACCCGGCGAGCCCCAAAACTGCAGCGTAATCCGTTTGGCAATTGAGCAGAGAATTTGATCATCCGATTTCCCGACTCTCTTGAGTCCAACCCTTGTCCAACTCTTAGTGAGTTCCCCAATTCTCTTAAACCGAGGTTTGTTTATCAGATAATCGGCCCTTGGCCAGGCAGTCCGTTTTTGCATCCGAGAAGATCGGTTGAATAAGAAAAGAATTGTGAACCGTTGAATAAAAGTCGATACTAAGGAAATATTGTGAAGTTGTAACTTAGTGAATAAAAAATAAAAATAAATTTTTTTATTAAATTCACGAGTGAAATAATTAATTTGCATGTATGTGCTCCGGCTTCTAGAGATTTCTGACTTGCATCGACTTGTGAAATTCACCAATACTCACAGCCGCTTTGTGTGTATGTGGTCAGGCTTCTCTTGAGACTGCGGCTGCTCTTAAGATTTCTGCGGCCACAGGCTCACTAAGAATCCTGATCTAACTGATATTCTTGACTCCACGGGCTCACTAAGATTCCCGATCTGCTTTGCTTGAATCCGCCTGCCACGTAGAACTGGAACACATCCGTAATTTGCAATTTTAGCACACATATGTCACATAGACCTGGGAACACATCCCATTGCAAACTTTCCACGCCGACGATTCTTGCTGCTTTTCTTAGAGTTCTTGGCACAACTCCTAAGCTTCACACATATCCAACCACACTGCTCCCACTTCTGAACTGAGAAGGGTAGCTATTAAGTGGTGTAGGTTTTATTTAGGATAGTTGTGTTGTTGTTGTTGTTTAAAAATTCAATATTTGGTGTTGGGCCAGGGGAATAATTAATCCGGACATCGGCCAGTGATTGTGGTCCTCTGACCGCGTAGTAAAGGGCTATGTCAATCCCGTCCAAAAAAAGTTCTCCAGGACAACTTTGTTGACTGGCTGTTATCTCTACGGATCTCACTGGGTCTGGTAAGGTCTGGAATGGAAAGCTTATTAATTATGGCCTCACTCCCAAACTCAGACCACTTACCTAGGATATTTCCGGCACCGGCTTCCCAGCGGATCCTCCAAAAATTACTGGTTTTTGTTTTTTTGTCTTTATTAAAAAATAATATTTTATGTTGTGATTCACTAGCGCGCTGCTGCAGCTTGACTAATTTTTGCAATTTGTATTAGCTTATTAACAGAGACTTAAATAGCGCAGCAGCTATAACGCCCTTGACCGAGTCTTTGACTATGACTTTCGCTATCGTCAACCCGAATTCCGAGCCTCCGTTACTCGAATTTTCCGGGTCAACGGCCGGATAATATTCGGGTGACCAGGTCAAACCAAACCATATTATATTTGGTATTTAAGCAACCCTGTGTTCAATATCGCTATCGATGGGCCGGCCACAACATTGTACATGTGGTATTTTGTTGGACACACTTAGCCAGAGATCGAGAACTGGAAAAAACTGAGGGACTTGATTAAAGAGACTTAATTTAATTAATTAATTTTCCGGGGTTCTTATATGAACTAAGTATAGTTAAATGAAGCAAATTTGTAAACCATCATTAAAAAAGAACCATAAAACGGAGATATTTTATCTATTATAGTTATAATTTCATTATCATTTTATCTTTATTTTCATATTTATACCCGTTACTCGTAGAGTAAAAGGGAAGGAAGCGTTTCCGACCATATAAAGTATATACATTATTGATCAGGATCATTAGCCGAATTGATCTAGCCATGTCCGTCGTCTGTCTGACTGTCCGTCTGTCACAGCCAGAGTGTTAGGACTTAAAATATGCTGTTTTTACTAATACGCCACCAAACCGCCAGGTGCGCTATTATAAGAAGATAGGTAGCGCTAATGACTAGGTGTGTAACGGGTATCTAATAGTCGAGGCCATCGACTACAGCGTATTCTCTTGTTTTAAAATTATTTAGGTTAGGTTAGGTTAGGTTAGGGTGGCTGTCGGACTGTAGTCCGACACACTTAGACCTCTATGGGTCCATTGTGAAACCGCATGATCTCGTTCTAACTTATAACTTATAACTTAACTTATATGTTTTAACCTGTGTTTAGCTGATCAGCATGTCTTCCACCCGGGAGATTTAATTAAAGCACTTACGTTTTTCAGATTAATCTCCGATATTTCGGTGAGGTCGTCGATGAAGGAGTTTCCTAAATGTCTCATTCTGAGTCTGCATAGGGCTGGACAGAAGCAGGTGTTCTACCGTTTCTTCTTCTTCTTCATCCCTGCAGCTTCTACAGAAGTCATTTTTTGGGTCTTTTAGCCTGCCGGCATGTGTGCAAACTAGCTAGTGCCCTGTAAGAGCTCGAATCAGCATGCCACACTCTGTGCGGCTGAATTTGAGTAATTCCGAGGTTTTTTCATTGTTTATCACAGGCCATGTCCTGTTAGAGAAACGATATTTTATATTTAGCTTGCAAGTTGCCATGGGCATACCGTTCTCCTTTCCTGGGAGGAGAGGCTTGATGGTGCCCTGCCCGGCTAACTTGTCCGCTATGCAGTTGCCTACGATATCCCGGTGACCCGGAACCCATATAAGGCTGATAGTAAACTGATAAGCCATCTCATGGAGAGATCTTCGACAGTCTGCTATTGTACGGGAGTTGGTGTTTGTCGAGTAGATCGATTTAATAGCCGCTTTGCTGTCACTATATATATTTAGGTGTCCTCTTTGGAGGCTTATTTTCCCTAAACAGGTTAGTGCTTCTTCTATAGCGTAAACATCCGCTTGGAAGACGCTACAGTGGTCCGGGAGCCTGAATGACTTCCTGATATCAAATTGTTCAGAGTATACACCTCCGCCAACTTGTCCTTCTAATATAAAGCCATCTGTATAGAAGCAGATTGCGTCCGTCGTGCCCGGTCGGCCCTGCTCCCATTCCTCTCTATCAGGAATCAGGGCCTCAAAGGGTGTGTGACTATATTCAATAGATTTGCATTGATCCGTGATCTTCGGAATCGATTTATCATGCTGAAGAATTTTAGCATGGCCATAAAATTCGGCTTTCCACTGCCCTGTGTCCCTCAGTCGAATAGCTGCCGATTTGGCCCTTTCCATGCCTGCTAAGTCCAGGCTAGGGAGGTTCAAGATCGCATTCAGCGCTTCATTCCGGGTGATTCGAAGGGCTCCACTAATACAGAAAGCCGCCATTCGCTGTACTTTGTTTAGAGGAGTCAGTATGCATTGTTTGTGTAGAGCGGTCCACCACAGAGCTTGACTACCGCTGTGTTTATCCAGTTGACTATTCTAAGGACATGCCCCATATTAGCCAAATTGCTTTTTTACAGGAGTAAAGTGCAATGGTCGCTTTTTTGGTTCTCTCTTGGTTGTTTAAGCCCCATTTGAGGTGCTTATCTAATACTAACTCCAAGTATCTGGCGTGATCGCTAAAAGATAGATTACAATTGTTTAGAATAGGTGGGTTGAATTGTGGAATTTGGTATCTATTTGTAAATAGAACAGGCTCCGTTTTTGAGGGATTTACCCCAAGTCCGTTCTCTATCGTCCATTCCGATAGTATTTTAAGCTTAGCGGCCATAAGATCGCAGTGTTTGTGGATATTTTCCATTAAAGATGATGGCGACGTCGTCTGCGTATGCCACAACCTTACAACCTTCTCCTTCCGGAATCCGCAGTAGTTTATTTACTGCAATATTCCACAGGAGGGGTGATAGTACACCTTCTTGCGGGGTGCCTCTGTTCACTAGTCTAGTCTGGGTTGAGGTCTTTAGTGTGGCTGTGACCACTCTGCTTATCAGCAATTTATGGATCAACCCCACCATTGGCGGCTCAACCCCTAGTTCTGTGAGAGATTCTGTTATAGCAACGGGAAGCACGTTAATGAAGGCTCCCTCTATGTCAAGGAAGGCGATCAGTGTGTATTCCTTGATGCTGAGTGATTTTTCGATGCTGCTTACCACCAAGTGTAGCGCCGATTCGGTGGACTTACCTTTGGTATAGACGTGTTGTGCCTCTGACATTTGTGTCGGGTCGATAGTGGCCCTTATGTGTACGCTTATCATTCTTTCAAAGCTCTTAACCAGGAATTATGGTAGGCTTATTGGCCTAAAGTCCTTAAAATTATTTATTTCAGAAACTTTTTCATTACTGGTACTCAAATAATTAAATCCGTTACTCGTAGAAAAAGGTGTAACGAACTGATTTTGTGGTCTACTCGCTACGAGATTCGTGCGGCTAGCTCAGTATATTGTGTGTTCGTCCCACCAAATTTATATTAACGTGACCGCCCAGTAGCTCAGTGAGAAAGCACAGAATTCACGGGTTCCTATTGGGTTTATTGCGGGTATATTATTACAAATGTCTTGGTAGCTTGGTTGGCCTTGACTCGTCGCTTGTGACCTTCGGTACTTCCGACGGTCCTGATTGACTCAACGACCTCTCGCCTTGAAGATCCTCGCAGCTCCCTGAAGATCCTTGCAACTCCCTGAAGATCCTAGGAGCTTCCTGAAGACGCTGCTCGCTGCTCGCTCCTTACGCGTGACTTGGTGACTGCTGGTAACGACTCGGACTCGCGAGGGGGATCAGCCGTACGGGCTTAGGGAAGCGTCACCGTTCTCAGACTAGGGTGAACAGAAGCTGCGCTCTCCAGGATCGCTCCTTTCGACACACCGCCGCCTGTCCCTTGCTCTGTCCCGGATGGTCCCACTGGGGTTTCCGCTCAGCCCGCTCGGACAGTCAAGGCGGAACGCCAGGAAGCTGCCTCGCGCTTTACTTTGCTTCCACGCCTAGTGTAAACGAACGTTCCACCCTAGCCTCACCCTTTTGCTTTTGGTCCGAGGACGTAGGTTATGCCGGCAAATGGTGCCTGAATATCGTACGCCTCTCCCTCGGCCCAAGCCCTTGTCAGGACTCGGGCACTTATATGCCCACGTAACATATGGACCAATGAAGACGTTCATTTCGGACATGGGAACCGAATATAAAAATTCAATCGTAAACGACTTGTCCAAATATTTAAAAATTAAAAATATAACATCTTTAGCACACCACTACCAGACAGTTGTCACAGAACATTTAACGAATACATACGCTCATACATATCGATTGATAAATATTAATGGGAAGTATGGTTAAAATATTCGTATACTGCTTCAACACTACAACCTCATTGGCACATGATTACTGTCCATATGAGTTAGTTTTTGGCAAAACATCGATTTTGCAAAAACAATTTAATACCATAAAAAACATAGAGCATATATATAACATAGATGAATATGCTAGAGAGAGTAAATATAGATTAGAAATAGCACATAAAAGAGCTAGAATTATGATAGAGGAAAGAAAGAGGAAAAACAAAGAATTTCATGACCTTACGGCTAATGACATAGATATATCTATAGGAGATAAAGTTTTATTGAAAAATGAAACAGGACATAAGCTAGATTCTAAATATACTTCTAAAGTTTAGAAGATAACGAAAACATAATAATTTCAAACAATAACAAGGAAGAACGCTATAGTCGAGTACCTCGACTATCAGATACCCGTTACTCAGCTAAATAGAGATATGCAAGTAGCAAAGCAAGATTAAAATGCGCCACCTACCGGCGGTATACAGATTTAAGCGTTATGGGCGTTAGAGTGGGCGTGGCAAATTTTTTTTTGGACCAATCGATAGGTTTTGTCGAGACCAATACATTTCAGCTAAAATTTTTTATCTAGCATAAAAATTGTGGGCGTCACAGGTTTTCGCGGTTTGTGGGCGTTAGAGTGGGCGTGGCATATTCGCGTGACAAACTTGCGCTGCGTATAAGGCTACGGAATCTAAATCTGAAATCCCAATTCTCTATCTTTGATAGTTTCCGAGTTATCCACGTTCATATTTACGATTTCTTGAAGTTTGTGGGCGGTTTATGGGCGTTAGGGTGGGCGTGGCAATTTTTTTTGGGTCAACCGATAGGTATTGATTAGAACATTACATTTCAGTTAAAATTTTTATTCTAGCATCAAAACTGTAGGAGCCACAGTTTTGGGCCGTTTGTGGGCGTTAGAGTGGGCGTGGCACTCTACTGAAACAAACTTGCGCTGCGTAAGAAGCTCAGGAATCTGCACGCCAAATCTCAATAGCCTAGCTCCCATAGTTTCCGAGATCTCAGCGTTCATCCGGACAGACAGACGGACAGACGGACAGAAGGACAGACGGACAGAAGGACAGACGGACAGACGGACATGGCTAGATCGACTCGGCTAGTGATCCTGATCAAGAATATATATACTTTATGGGGTCGGAAACGCTTCCTTCTGCCTGTTACATACTTTCCGACGAATCTAGTATACCCTTTTACTCTACGAGAAACGGGTATAAAAATAAGAAACAAACAGTACATAAAGACAGATTAAAAACTTTTATTTCATAATCAGTTCATTACTCTTACAAATATTTCAAGTATGGCCATACATAAAAGTAAAAACATAATCACACAAAAAAAAAAAATTAAAATGCATAAATTTATATATATATATTCTTATATACAAATTAATATACTAAGAAAATACCTCCATATAATAACGTTATTTTTCTAAAGGAGGGAGATGTAGTATGTGTTTGATGTCTCACGCCGAGTGTCTTTTTCACCACTGTCACTTTCCTCAATAGTCTCATCAGAGATCTGCTCGTCCGGCAGCCTTCTCAAACTCTCGTGCGAGTACTTGTAGTTTCGGTTGCTAGTTAACGATTTTAACAGGTATCGATCACCCTCCAACAACTCGGCAACCACAAAAGGTCCTTTGAACTTAGGATCCAATTTGGTCTGATGCCGCTCTTCACTTCTAAGCTAGACATGATCCCCAACCTTGTGTTTTACAATCTTGGCCTTATTCTTATCAACTCGATGCTTTTCATAATTCGCATTTATTTCAATATTTCCTTTGGCCTGAGCCCTCGTTTGCTTACAATCTACTTTAATTTCTTCATTTATTGGCTATAAGCCCATTGGCCTGGCCTCTCTTCCAATCAATATTTCTAATGGGCTATACTTTGTTACCCTGTTCGTTGTACAATTCATGGCTAGCTGTACTTCACTGAGTGCATCCTGCGAGGAACGTTCACCTATTTTTACCGCTGTCAACATACTCTTCATCGTGCTCATGACTCTTTCAACCTGTCCATTGGCCCTACTTGCACCTGTTGCTATCAAATGTAACTCTATTTTATGCATTGAACAGAACGAAATTTTGCACAAGAGAACCTCCTGTCTTGATCTGCTATGATACGGTTAGGTACCCCAAAAAGTGATATTGTTGATTTTACAGCCTTAATACAGTTTTCTGCATCTAAATGCAAAGTATTATATAGGTGAACAAATTTAGTAAATACGTCTATTTGTACTATGACATATTCCTTGGTATCATTTTTACCACTCAGCTTTCCACTAATATCAATGTGCACAGTATGCCAAGGTATCTCAACTTTCGGAATTGGATGCAATTCCATTTGAATTTTCCGTGGTGTGTTTTCTACAAACTTTCGTACATACCTGGACATATGCTCGAACCAATACTGCTCATAAGCCTTGTCTAACGTTTTCTGCCACCCCAACTGCATGATTGCTTCATGGACGTGATTTACTACAAACCACCTAAAGGCTCTTGGGATTACAGGGACAGCGTGTTTTTCCATTTCTCTGAATTTTCCGATACAGAATTCCTGCTCTTAGCTCATACGTCTTCGCTAAACTCTCCAGCAACTCTCCATCAATCAACTGGACTATAATTTCCCTTACACACGAATCACGCTGCTGCTCAGCTACAAGCCAGTTGTCTGTCACCTCTGTCAGGTCGATGCGGACTTCGGGTACTTTATTTGTTGCCTCACATTCAGTGACAATCGGATTTCTGGATAAAAAGTCCACGTGCGCCATGCGATTTCCCTTGCGGTACTCTACAGTGAAATCAAATGATTGCAAATATGCCCACCAACGGTGAACTCTCGGCGTTAGTTCTACTTTAGTACGACTTGCTTTCAATGAATTACAATCTGTAAATATTACAAACTTTCGACCGTGAAGGTAATGTCGGAAACTTTTTACAGCGTTATATACTTCCAGGGCTTCTAATTCGTATGAATGATACCTCGATTCTGGGGGCGATGTACACTTGCTAAAGTATTCGACCACTCTAGGGTTACCGTCTATTGAGTGCGTGAGAATGGCACCATAGCCACTTTCACTTGCATCTGTATGCAGCTCTATGGGATATTGTGGATCAAAAATAATTAAAACCGGATCATGAGTTAGTACTAAGATGATCTTCTGACGTATTTCTTCATGCTCAGCTTTCCAAACGAAACTACTAATTTTGGAAGTCAACTGATATAACGGTTTCATCTGTTCAGAGAACTGTGGGACAAATTTACGGAAGTACGACGCTAGTCCTATAAATTGTCGCAACTGTGAAACATTCTTTGGTTGAGATAGTCCAGCCAGAGCATGTATTTTTCGCGTATTTGGTCCTTGACCAAGTAGCCAAGATATTCTATTTCAGTTTTCAGAAAAGAGCTTTTTTTTATATTAAATGAAAATCTTGCTTCCGATACACTACATCTATTGGAATCTGATAAAACCCACTAGCCATATCTAAACAAGAGAAGTATTTACCCCCACGCAGTCTGTTTACTTGATCTGATATTAGAGGCAAAGGATATTTGTCAGCCACTGTATTTGCATTTAGCTATCTATAATCTATGTACAAACGATCACTGCCATCTTTCTAATTAACTAACAAAATTGGACTCGCGAATGGAAAATTACTTGGACGTATTACATTTGCCGCCAACATTTCTTTGATTTTATCTCTAACTAATTCTTTTTCATCTACGCCAAGTCGATATGGACGTCTCTGCACAGTCTTGTTGGCATCTAATAAACGAATTTCTAATTCTCCAGTCGTGACACGTCTGCTCGGTATTCCAATAATAAAATGTTCAGTGTATTAATCAAAAATGTTCTTCAATTTAGACTTATCATTATCACTTAAATCATAATTTTCATCAAATAGCTTATCATTATTTGTAATAGTTTCATCGGATATTGAATTAATTTGTTTAGTTT
This sequence comes from Drosophila suzukii, assembly GCF_043229965.1. NCBI lineage: Eukaryota > Metazoa > Arthropoda > Insecta > Diptera > Drosophilidae > Drosophila > Drosophila suzukii. The sequence goes on along the minus strand of NW_027255938.1, from coordinate 227,375 downwards.
TAAAAATATTAAATTTATCAGCATCCATCGTTATGCCAAAGCCAAGTGCCAAGATTTCAGGACCAATCGTTATGTCATGTTTCAAATGCTCGTCCATAACTACATTAAACATGATATTTATTGCCCAACCAGAGTCTTTTTCTTGACACTCACTGCTCGATGCTAATAAGCTATCTACTGCCATATTTAGTTCATCGATAATGTTTTCAATATGGTATACAGATTTATATGCAGTCCCAAAATGTTTTGTTGATTCAACAGTAACTCCTTCGTCTGTTTGTTTAATATAGGTACCATAAACTCTTACGTTTAATTTAATGGCTCTATATTCTATCATGCAATGCTTTATAATTTCAATTATATTTTTTTGACAACACTGATGAAAATCTTTTAAATCAATAGTGTTTTGGACTTACTATTGATTCGATATGATTTTACAGGAAATACAGTTTGTGCGCTTAGAAGAATTATATTTTCATTATTTTTGACTTCTCTGGCTGATGCATTTTTATGCCTATCGGTCAATATGTGTTGACGTTCCCTTGATGCAAGATATTTGTCACCACAAGTAGGGCACAAAAGTTATAATTTTAAGTCCTTTATATTCACGATAATCCTAGCTTTTTTTCTTGGTTTACTACTTCCTTACCCTCATCCATTCTCATCCGTTTGAGAGCATTTGATGATGTTGTGAGGTGATCGTCCAGATGATTTTGCCTTCTGTTTTGTGGTTGCCGTTTTTCAACATTCATTAAAATATTCAATGCATTTTTAGGTCCATTACAATTTTGATAGTGCTCGTCAAATTCATAATTATGAACTAAGGTACAGCATAAGTCTTTTATTTTTGATTTACACATTAAAACCACGATGGCATTCCGAGGCTCTGAGCACTGAGCATAATGAGCTTCAAACTCACTCATCTCCACATTTTTGGTCCACATATCACAAGCAATAAATGACTCCGTTTTTAGGGTTTTAGTTTTAATTTTTTTATTCAAAAAATATATTTTTATATGTTGTAATGTTGTTACAAATTTTTACCCACACGTTAAAATCGTAAAAAGCACGGTTCGAATTATTAGGCGCGATTACAAGGACCGATGTGGATCTAATTATTTTATTAGAAAACAGTATTGAGGCATTTGTAGAACTGATCCTGAGCAATTTGAGTGGTGTCATTTTTATAGTCTAGAATGTTCACTTAACAGGTTGACATCTACAGGGAGTGCATACAGGCATGTTGTACTCCTACAACCAATCCGATTGGTTCTCGAATATAAGGAGCAGCCCAATACCCCAGTAGAATGGTTATTAGAAAAAAAACGAACACAAGGATTGATAACAAGTTATCAGGGGTGAACGTGGTGTAGGAGGGGTTAGGATGTGGGTAAATATCGAAGGTGTACAACTTTGACACAGGTTAAGGAAAGGCAATCTCTGTGTAAGCAAGATACGAATAAATGGTCAGTTAAGGTCGGACTAGCATTGGCATAAGAGGTCGCGATGCAACCATTCGAATTTCCTGAGCCTTAAGTTAAGAGTAGCTAATAAAAGCGGTTACGGAGGTTTTTTAGGCGGTTTTAAATGTATTTTGTATGAGTTGTTTTTAATTGCAAGCATATACTCATCCCATAATCAGTGTGTTTGGTATTCCACGGAATCCTCCCATTTAATTGCATTTCAAATATTGTGACCCCCCGTTGTCTTCTGAGAATGAGCAGGAGAAAGTGAACCTGCGTACCCACGAACCCGAATCTCACCCCCTACCCTCGAGTCCTTACTCATGACTGCTTGTGCGCGAAGGTGTGAAATTTTAATTTTGTGAGTTTTGTTCAAAATGTGCAGTTTTTATTTAAGAACAGACAAAATTATACCATTGGAAGGGGCTTGAAAAATGGTTTCCAATGATACACCTTTTTACACGGTACCTTCTTTGGGTTTTAAGCAATTACTAATTGTTCATTACCAATAGAGAAACCATGTACGTATTTTTCTTTAAGTCGTATTTGTATCTTTTGTGCGATATGTTACCCTTATACTTTTGTTTCTGATTGCAGACTTTTCCATTTATTTACATATTAATGACGAGAAAATCAACGGAGGCTTACGAACACGTCTTTGGTTTTTTGAATACCAATTTTTCAAGTTTACTACACCAAATTTAACAAAATAACAGCGAAGCGTCGAACAATCAAAGCGTCGGGTCCAAACAATTTATGGACTTAAATTGCATTAAAGCAGTCTAATAATTTCAATAAACGAAGAAAACGAATGTTTTATGGTTTCCGAGCAATGATATCATCGAAAATTGCTGTTTCATATTGTGCAAAACGTGAAAATTGTGAGTAAATATTCCAAATTTTAGCTCGCAGGCACAAGCCGAAAATCACTCAATAAAACAAGCACGAAACACTCGAAAAACAACAAGAAAAATAAAAATTGTCTTGCACTAGCTAAAGAAGTGTATAACAAAACAACAGAAGACACTTAATTAACAAAATTCACTCAGAAAAAAATCACTCAGCCAAGCCTGCCCCCAAACGAGCACGAGAAGCCACGGCCACCGATCTGAAGCCTGGTCGGGACTCAGATGCCCCTTCACCACATCTTATTCGCAGGGCGAATCACTAAAAACATTGTTTAATACACTCTCCTTCTCACTTGGAATCACAGCGGCAACAAAACTTTTGGAGATTTTTAGGGTCAAAACACGAAGCGATGCGACCACTGTTGTTGACCCAATAACAAAACTCAAATTCGAGCACTTGAGGGACAAAATAACGATGTTGAGGAACGCTGCCGTATACAGGCGTACTCACAAGAAACCGCTGGTTCTGGGGTTGTTAAACAAGCAGTTAACGAAGGAAAACTATAACATTTTTAAAAAGGCAATGACTATAAAAAAATGCTCCTATCAGCTGTTTTCTCTCGTCGTGGTTTTGTTCACGTTAGAGTGCATGGGAGAGAAGATGTTATGTGTCTGGAGACCATGCATAAGCTTTATCAGCTGCAGTTCGAGTTGTCTCCAGAACAGCTGCCTGCGTCTAGTTCGTTTCGCACATAAAATGAGCCTAAAATTATGCTTAGTTTTTTGTCTTTTTATTTTTCCTAGTATTTACTATTATATCTTTAGAAAATTAATTGTGTGTGTACTTAACTTTGAATTGCGTGGCCTATTTTTATGTATTAAGTATGGATAGTCCACTCATCTCCAGGACAAGCAGCCAGGCAATAATCAGAATTCTAGCCAAACAAAAACCAGGCCTAAAAATAATACACTTGAACGCGCAAAGTTTAGCTAAAAAGATTGAGGAATTCCGTTTTTTAATTATAAACTCAAAATTGATGTTATCTGTGTATCCGAAACGTGGTTTGTCTCCGCTGTTAGTAATATGTCAATTATGTGTGAAAGTTTTAATCTTTTTCGCTCCGATCGTAGTGGACGAGGTGGATGAGCTGCTATTTATATAAACAAGAAACTTAACGCTAAAAAAGTATGTGTTCAACCAAAGACGAGTGCGATTGAATAAATATTTCTAAGTATCTTCAACAAAAGAGAAAACACATCAATATTAATTGGCTGTATCTACAGACCACACAAAACAACAGAATACTCTGAGCTGATTGAGTTGTTATCCACCCTCTCATTGAACTACTCCAATGTATTTCTTGCTGGCGATTTCAATAGTAATATTTTAATTGAAAAGCATTTGTCAAACGATATGGAATCACTTGGTTTATTTTCTGTAAACTTTAAATATTCTACACTTTTTTTCACAACCTGCAACACCCTACTTGATGTATTCTTCGTTAGTGACTGTAAAAAAAATGCAGAATTATGACCAAATATCGTTGCCTGCCTTTTCCAAACATGATCTGATCTTTTTCACGTACAACATTAATATTACATAGAGTATAGGGACTTCATCAACATTGACTATGCTTTACTTTGTGCTAATATAGACTCTTGCGACTGGAATTCCTTATATTGCACTGCTGAGGTTAACACTCAGCTAGAAATTTTACAACGGAAGGTAAAAACCCTCTACGACAGAACGGTTCCTTTGACGCGCAAAATGTGTAAACACAGGGCCAAATCGTGGTTTAATTATAACATACAAAACCTAATACAAACATACATAATAATACATACATAACACATAATGGAAACGCTACAAGACAGATAATTTTTACAACGAATTTAAATTAAATAGAAAATTGGTCAATGAAACTATTGTAGAGGCGAAACGAAATTACTACATACATAAATTCCAATATTCAAAAAACAATAAAAATACATGGACAATTTGAAGGGAATTGGGGATCGGCAATATTAAACAAACTTTAAGCTGTGATATTGATTTTTTTTTTTTTTGTAAAAGTGTATATTTATTAAGGATCAACAGGTACACTGCTACCTATGTGGCAGCTTGAGCAGGTTGTAAATATAGGGAATAACAAAGTGTTGGTATACAAGATAATACATTAATTCTTTTCATTTGATATTTAGTTAGATTAGGTATTAAATATATCTTAATGGAAGGTCATATGGGTGGTTTCTTATCAGTCTTCTTCTTGTTGGTCTCCAAATTAGCCTCTTCGCCAGGGAGTTAGGATGAGAGCCAAGGCGTCTGAAGTAGTTTTCAGCATGCGTACGACAAACATCGCCTATAATACTGATCTTGATGATCTAAATCATAATATTTTGCAATCGACCGTACCTGAATTCACTAATAACACCTACCTGACATCCCTTGAATCTTGTGATAGAAATAACTGTGACATTATTTTAAGTTTTTATTGTGTCAGCCAGTGCGATGACCTTAAATCAATTTTAAGCATTAAATCCAACGCAACGGGTTGAGATAAATCCAAAATTTTAAAAACGAATCCTTCCCAAAATTCTTCCTGTTATAACACACATTTAAACTGCTCCATCGAGGTGGTGATGTTTCCCAAATCCTGGAAAATAGATCAAATATTACCAATTCCCAAAAAAGGTACAGAATATCGACCTATTGCCATCCTGCTTTTCTTGTCAAAAGTTCTTGAGCGGTTAATTGCTAACCAAATTGTGAGTTTTATGGACGCACACAATGTTTTATCTGAGAAACATTCCGGTTTTCGGAAGAACAACAGTTGCACAACAGCTGTTTTAAAAATCACTGAAGATATTGGACTACAAATGGATAGATGCAATATTATTCTTTTAACTAAACTAAGTCGTCTTTATATATTTTCAACCTCTCTGCAACCAGTTTTATGAAATCCTATTTATCTCAACGATCACAACTAGTAGCTACACAATCATCTAAATCATCTATTCTGTCCGTTAAACGTGATGTACCGCAGGGGACCATTCTTGGACCTCTTTTGTTCAGTCCTTATGTTAATGATTTGCCAAATATTCTTTCAAAATGTGACATGCACATGTATGCCGACGACGTCCAACTATATGTAAGCTGTCCTGTTAGCCAAATTAATGAATGTGTTCGCGTCTGTAACAGTGAATTAGACATGGTTTGCAAATGGCCAGAGCGAAATAGATTATCCTTAAACCCCCTCAAATCAAAATGCATAGTAATACATGAACGATCTTTTAACACAGACCATCTGGAAAAACTTTCCTTAAATGGTCATTTATTTATTTATTTATTTGATGGACGTTGATGCACTACGAGCAGTACAAACAAGTGGCCCAACGGCACCAAGCACGTACTTGTTAAGCGCGGGGCCCTTTTATCAATTTGGGCAAAAATGCGAGTTCGCGAGGAAGATACAAAAAACAAATAGAGACGGGACACAAATTAAAATAAAAGAAGCAACTAAGAATGAAGCAAATGAGTTAAAATATTAGTTTTTTATACCGAGATAGAAGTTGAAGTGAAAATTAAATGGTAAAGGTTGTTATAATTATTACGTAGAAAGCGAAAGGGCTCGTGCAGACAAAAATTTGATGTACATCGTGGCATGCAGACAAAAATTTGATGTACATCGTGGTACATCAACAATTAAACTGTGTAACAGAGCGAGCAACTTGGGGTTTACAATAAATTCCACTCTATCCTGGAGTAATCACGTAAACTGTACGATTGGGAAATTGTATGGGATACTTAGACAACTTAAAGACACTAACACCTTTTTATCAACAAATTTAAAAATGCTTATTGCGAAAACTAAGCTGACACCACTACTATTCTATGGAGTCGAAGTCTTTGGAAATTGTGATGCTACTAGCCAGCACAAACTCCTTGTAGCCTTCAATAACGTAGCGAGATATATATTTAATCGCAGGGGCACAGATCGAATCTCTGATGCAACTTTTAACTAGTACTGTTGCACAAAGTAAAATACGAGCCAAAATATCTCTTTAGTAAACTAAAATTCAGCTCTTCCAACAATCTAATTTGTCAAAAAGTAAAACATGCCACAAACATTTTTTTATCTGTGCTGTACGTTCTTGGAATAAACTACCACATCCATTAAAAACAATAAGGTCTGCCACGCAATTCAAAACGAAATTACACACACATCTTCAAAGCAGTATATAATTTAAAACAAAACTTAGTCCTTAAGAATTTAATGTTTCATATGTCAAATGTCATAGTTTTAATGTCTTGTATTAGAACTATATAGTTAAGAAAATTTGATTATGTTAATGAAGTAAACTATAATTATTCTTGTACTTGTAGCGTTAGGAAGAGTAAAAACCAAAAAAAAAAAAAAAAAAAATTTCTCGGTGCACTCGAAAACTTTGCGAACAACGAGCTCGTTGGCTAGGAAGTTACAAAAGCCTGGGAGTTTTGGCCAGTTTCTCGACGTCATTCGAAACGAAGACTATGCTACGTCCGTAATAGTGGCCAATGTGTTTGATGGAGAGTTAACAGCGTTTAACAGAAGACGCAACGAATTTTTTAACTGTTTGTTAACACGTTTCAGGAGTCATGTTCCAATTCAGATTCAGAAGATGAAGATATGGAAAATACTTTGCAGTTCAGCCAAATGGCTCACGTGCTTAAATGTATTTTTTGCGTTGATAGTCCACTGGACGTATTTTCTCAACCATGTAGGAAGTTCTAAATATGCTTTGAGTGCATCTAAAATCTGGAACAGCGTTCAAAAAACTCTCTGTTGCTCTGCCCGTACTGCAGACAGAAAGTTGAACATCATTTCTAAGTGTTTCAATAAATTGTCAAAAAAGGCAGACACAAAAATTGCCTTTCTTAAAAAATTTTTCCTGCAGCTCTTTACCAAAGAATTATTATTATTATTACTATAAATATTATATTAATTTATTATTACTTTCTCACACCTATTGATTTCTTCAAAATTAAATATATTTTTATATGTAGCAATTTTTCTGTATTAACCACGTTTACATACATGAATAAAGGTCCAAGCCATATTATTGTTTACTTCGCTCAAGCTTAATACGACTTGTTTAACTTATATTAATAATATTTAAATGTTTTTTCCCTGGGGGCGTTATGACACTTTCATGTGCGTCATCGGGCCTACAAAAAAAGTGACATAGCGCCTGTGGGCGTTATGACACTTGAGAGACTCGCAAACAGAATCAAACTTCCAAAACTAAAGTTACAGGACTTAATCAAGTCACGTCTGGAGTCTCGCAAAATGCGTGGAGTCCATCCTCTAATGGAAAGAGTCCTAACGACATTCTTTACCCAGGTCCAGAATTTCAATCTGACCTTACCCTTCGAATCCTTAAATGGGGATTATTTCAGTTCGTATTTAATGCAGTCATTACATAAATGTAATGCCAGATCCGAGTGGCTCCCTCAAATACTCCATTTCAAGGAATTCTCTTTCGAAACGATCGTGAGGAAATCACAGACTAAGAACTTAAGACTGACATGTTCGGAGTAAATCGCGCTCCATTCTTGGAGCTACGCACCCTACAGCACCTATCTGATGACGTCGATGCACAATATCCGCGTGCCTCTGACATTATTTGCAATTATATTGCCATACAGATGATGTGCTTGCTGGAGCACATTCAAAGTCTGAAGGCTATTAGCTATCCAGGAGTTACGAGCACCCATGAGCTCAGTTGGGTTCTCCCTTCGCAAATGGACATCCAATGAAAAAAAATCTTCTTGAGTTTCTGCCTAAAGAGCACCTACATTCTGTAGATTTTCTGAAAGTTGAAGACATCAGCACTACAAAAACACTAGAAGTGCGATGGAATGCAACGACAGACGATTTATTTTGTTGCGATTGGAGGAGAGTTAAAGACTAAGTTTTCAAAACTAGAAGTCTTGTTCCAGATTGCCAAACTCCTTCATCCAGCCGGTTGGCTTTCCTCATATATTGTTTAAGCCAAAATTCTCACGCAGGACATTTGGCTAGCGAAGATTGGTTGGTATGACTTTCTTCCCTCAGAACTGCTGCAAAGGTGGCACGATATCTTTCGCTTTTCCATGACTTTTGCGATGCTTCCCAAAAGGCATACGGTGCGGAAGTATATGTTCGTGTTCAACATGAAGGTATCATTTCTTCGGAGCTTCTGATAGCAAAAACTAAGGTCGCTGCCGTGAAGTCCTTAACTTCACCACGGCTTGAGCTCTTCGGAAAATCGCATTTGGCTGATCGCACTGACTCCATTATTGTCTTACCATGGCTGGAGAAACCACCCTGTCTATGGACAACGTTCGTTTCTAATCGAGTGACGAAAATCATATCAGCAACGCGGGTAAGTCCCAGCAGATTTAGCTAGCCGAGGTGTATCATCTGAAGATCTAGCTGCAATGATATGTGGTAGTATGGTTAATTCACCCGCAGTACGACTGGCCTCTTCCCTCTAAAGTCGTGGTGCTGACTAAACTTGAGAAGAAAGCTGTGAAATGTAATTTTTCGTGTTCAAGTTGGCACATTCTTGACAGGTTTTCAGATTTCAATCGGATGTCGAGAGTTATGGCTCTTGCACAACGTTTCATAAGTAGTATCCAAAAGACTTGACCGCAGATGATATCAACAAAATCAAAAGAATATTAATCATTCAAACCCAACTTATGGAATATGCAGAGGAATACAACTCCTTCAGTCGAAGAAACATCTTCCAACTTCAAGTTGTATCCTCAACCTTATTCCGTTTCTTGACTCTAACAGCGTCCATCGATCTTGTGGCCGTTTAACGGCATCTAACTCATTATCATATGATAAACGTCATCCGATCCATTTACCTTATCACTGTCGCTTTGCCGCCTTCCCATCCGTTTTACTCACCATATTTCCCTCCAAGGTAGTAGCCAACTGATGGTGCGCCTTACCCGAACAATGTTTTGAGTTCCAATCTTTGTTTCGGATTCGAAACTTTATTAAAAAGGTGACGCCCACTTGCAAGGTTTGTCTAATCCATCGTAAGAAGGTTTAGAAACAATTAATGCGAAGACTTTCAAAATCTATAAGCACATACCCCTCGGCCTTTTATTGCACACTGGCCTTGATTTTGCCATTTGAAGGGAAGATTTAAACTGGGCGTGCCTGCTGCCTCACTAAGGGATACATTTGGAAGCCACGTTTGATTTGACAACTGATAAGTTTCTTGGTGCGTTCTCCAGATTCTCGTCAAGGCGAGGGTACCCTTTTCATCTTTACTCGGACAATAGAAAGACCTTCGTCGAGGATGAAGAGGTTCTGAGTCGCGATTTCCTAGAAACTATGAAGACAGAGGATACATCGACCTTTAGTCACCTGGCATTTCAATCCACCAGGACCTCCTCATATGGGGGGTCTGTGGGAAGCCGGTGTCAAGAGTCTTAAGACCCACTTTTAAGTATACGTTTGAGGAGTAAACCACTCTCTTGTGCCGCATTGGGGCGTGCCTCAATTCGAGACCCCTATGAGCAATGTCTGATGATCCTTCCGATCTGCTGCGCTCACTTCTGGATATTTTCTAACGAAAACCTTTATTGGCGAAGCCAGTTTTATTCCGAGCCAAGGGCAGCGCGTTAAACCCCTTCGTCAATTGTTTGCGATCAGATGGAAGACAGAAAATCTAAAGGAGTTTCATCAGAGAAGTAAATAGCAAACTCCAACTTTAAACCTGACACCAGATGACGTGGTCATCCTTAAGGAGGATAACACGCCATCATGAGACTGAAGACTTGTACGCATTCGAAGGTATATCCTGGCTTTAATTCTAATGTCCGCGTTGTGGATATCCACACTACCTGCGGACTCCTTAAGAGACCTATTAGTAAACTGGTGTTCCTCCCTGTAGACAACAGCGTACAGAGTCTATCTGTTTAATGTCCATAATTGTTTTCCTTCACATCCGCTAATCTAATCAATTTATTTTTTTATTTCTTGGACTTTGATGCACTATGGTCAGTACAAACAAGTGGCCCTTAGACATCAAGCAATGCTTGTTATGCGCGGAGCCCTAAACCGTTTTGGGCAAGTAAACGAAATCGCGTACATGGAAATAGACGATATAAAAATAGACAGTCTAAAATACATGCTCACCATTCTATGGTTAGCAACATAGAAATTTACAAATTATTGGAAGATAGAAAATACATTAGTATATCACTGTGGACGGCAGTACACGTAGTGGCGAAGCGCGCAAGAGAGCGTGCGAAGCCAATCACTGTGGACGGCAGTACACGTAGTGGCGAAGCGCGCAAGAGAGCGTGCGAAGACAACTACTATATATAGCCGCAGAATTGAAAATCTGCCATTATCATCCGATCGTAACGAGTGATACACCAATCGAAAGGTATCGCACTAACTAAGAAGATTGCATACCAAGACTTTCGAACTATAGATTTGTTTGGGAGAAAAAGCGGTGAAAGTGTAAAAGTAAAAATTTAGAAAATTGGAGCTGCTGGATACGGTGGGGATAAAAGCCGCCAGTTGTTAAGCTTGTTTTACGCGTCAAATGACACCTCATTTGTTGATATCCGATGTCCCGTTTCAAAGTAATTCCAAAACAAGATTTTCTTCTTCTTCCCAAAATGATAATGTTTGTCCCTTTGTTTGAGGGTTTGTATGCATCCCATCTTAGTTTAAGCTTTTTGGAAACCCTATTGGTGTATAAAATAGCTTGAATTAGAAAACGTTTGTTCTACGACTTTTGGAAAAACCCGCTAGTTTAGCGGAAAATCCAAAAAAAAAGCCAGATTTAAAATGCTTATAGTATCTAAACAACTTATGCTACAGAAACGTGCTATATATCTCCTTAAAGATAATTTAATTTGCTAAATACCCTTCATATAATAAAGTTGTCTGAATATAATAGATTTCGAGTTATTACAAAAAGTTTTTTTTTTAAACCACTTTTTGACTATTTTCTCAAAATTGAGTCGAACGATTTCTTTTTAAATTTCACATCATTTAGCCCTTGAGATTCCTAACACGCTGCAACAGAAAATTTACGTGAAGGTAAATAAATATTTACTGTTTCGCGCTGAAATCATAAATTTAATATAGTTTATTTATTTTATCGAATGTAATATCATTTTTCGTCGCAATTGTTGATATCAGAAATTTTTGGTAAAGGCGCGTTCGCCACTACTTTTTACTCCGTTAAGAGGTGTTTATGTTTGATCATAATTAGTTGCATTAGGGCTATCAAACAGTAAGACGTGACACAGTGCATTATAATCGTCACAAAGAACACGAAAAAGATCAAGAAGGCCATAGTTGGATCTAGATATTGGCAGGGACAACGGACGAAAACGACGAACTATTCTACAGGGTACTTTCCAGTTGAGGGAACTAAGAAGGAAAGGGGAGTCGACATCACCATTAATTAGTTTATGCAAAAACATAACTCCATAACACTTTCTACGATAGTTCAGGGTTGGTAGACCAGCAGGCGCAACTTCTCACGATAAGAGGGCAATCGACTTCCTGTGACACAGTTTAATCCTCTTAAAGCAAATAAAAGGAACTTTTTTGAACGGACTCTAGCTGATTTTGGTAACAGCTAATTTGAGGTGACCATATACACGAGCAATTTTCCATAGACGGACGAACAAGAGAAACACAAAAGCTTTGTTGTGTATGGATCATCGAACACCCTTGACCAACGCTTCATAAACGCCAGGAGATATATGGTCTTTAAGACTAAGTCTATGATCATATAAAACGCCAAGATCCTGAACTAAAAAATACGTTCAAGGGCGTTATTTCCGATAGAATAAGAATACAGAGATGGATTACAACGATAAAAGGTCATAAAGTTACATTTAGAATAATTCAAATTTAGCATGTTAATCATGCACCACGTATATATACGTTCAAGGGCGTTATTTCCGATAGAATAAGAATACAGAGATGGATTACAACGATAAAAGGTCATAAAGTTACATTTAGAATAATTCAAATTTAGCATGTTAATCATGCACCACGTATACAAACAATCAAGATCTAATTTAAGGTCATTATACTTGTATGAATTAGGTAAGCATGGACAAACATAGCTTGACATCATCTGCATACATTAACACAGTTGATGATTTTATGACATAAGGTAGATCATTGAAGGTAAGGTAGATGAATCACTGAATCAAAAGCTTTAGAGAAATTGGTATAAATCACATCAGTTTGATGATGTGTCTGAAAACCTCTAGTAATTAAAGACTTTAATTCTACTGAAGCCATGTTGACAAGGTAAAATAATAGTCTGGCAATGGTGCTGCAACTGACAGGTAATAATTTTTTTTAGGAAAAGAACTGAGTTTAACAATACCACGATTATTTGAGATATCGGACTTGTTTCCTTTTTAAACAATGGGACAATAAAGTATTCCTTCCATATGGATGGAAATATACTTCGACTTAGGGACAGATTAAATATCAATGTCAAGGGAAGAGCAAGATAGGATGAACAATTTCTGAGTATACAACTTGGTATACTGTCAGGACCCGGTGAAAATCAAAGCTTGAGAGTATCAAGACTCTTGAGAACATCAGATACGTTAATCACTGGTTTGAGGATAGAGTTCAAATGAGGTAGTGGGTATGGATAATCTTTATTAATAACACTATTGCATATCGTATTAGTCGATTGAGAAAAATCTGCGATTGAGTTTGAAATATAGTTGTCATCAGATGCTACATTATTATTGAAAAAAGGAGAAGGGTAAAGCAGTTAGATTTCCGTTTAGAATTGACGAGGAAAAAAAAAGTTTAGGATTACTTTTGAAATCACGCTTACAACGAGACAGGTAATTTTTGTAACAGTCAGACAAATTCCGTCTTAGCTGAACTATATTTGGTGAAGTCTATCTGCAAGCCGGATATTTTGAACCGTTTAAAAAGTCTGGTTTTCTTATTGTTCAGATAAGGTAGTTGACGGGTTCACCAAATAGACGGTAAAGGACCTCATAAAAGTACCCAACTGCATTATCAACAGGAAGGTCAACTAGATAAGACCAGCTTACGGTCGATAAGGACTCCACTAGTTTATCGTAATCAGTTCTCCTAAAACATAAAAAAAAAATTCATTAATACAGAGCTGAAGGGTAGGAAGATAACAATCTTTAGGTAAAGATAGTGAGGAATACGACTAGCTTTAACATTGCTACTATCAAAAACAAAGATTAATCAAGAAGTCGACCAACATGAATAGGAATCCTGTTAACTTGCTGCAAAGATAGTTCAACAAGATCATCAAAAAATTCATGTTGCATCCTTGGAATCATTGCCAATGAGTCCTTACTTTCCAACTAAAAAATATTGTGAAGATGAAAGTCACAGAGCACAACAATTTGGTCAGTTTCAGCAAATAACAAGGAGATAGAATGTATGGCGGACAGGTGCAATAGATACACGTTAAATTCAGAGCCAGGGGATATATAGGAGCAGGTTAGAAAAATGTTACATTTTGGGAGAGAACATTTTACGAAAATAAATTCAATACATGATAATTCAGAAATATCAACAAACTCAGAAGTTAAATTGGATTAGACTCCAATAAGAACGCCTCCACCTCGACGGGTTTGACGATCCTTCCAATGAGAAAACAAGGAAGAACGCTATAGTCGAGTACCTCGACTATCAGATACCCGTCACTCAGCAAAAGAGAGCCAAGGGAAATGTAGGTATGCAAGCAGCAAAGCGAGACTGAAATGCGCCACCTACCGGGGGTAGACAGATTTAAGCCGTATGGGCGTTAGAGTAGGCGGCAAATTTTTTTTTAGATCAATCGATAGGTATTGACTAGACCAATACATTTCAGTTAAAATTTTTCTAGCATGAAAATTGTGGGCGTCACAGGTTTGGGTGGTTTGTGGGCGTTAGAGTTGGCGTGGCATACTCGCGAAACAAACGTGCGATGCGTACAAGGCTACGGAATCTAAATCTGAGATCTCAATTCTCTATCTTTGATAGATAGGACCAGCTTTATGCGTTATGGGCGTTAGAGTGGGCGTGGCAAATTTTTTTTGGATCAATCGATAAATATTGACGAGACCAATGCATTTCAGTTAAAATTTTTTATCTAGCATGAAAATTGTGGGCATCACAGGCTTGGGCGGTTTGTGGACGTTAAAGTGGGCATGGCAAACCTTTTTTTAGGTCAATCGACAGGTATTGATGAGAACAATACAATTCAGTTAAAATTTTTATTCTGGCATCAAGACTGTAGGAGCCAGAGTTTTGGGTGGGCGTGGCACCCTGCTGAAACAAACTTGCGCTGCGTAAGAAGCTCAGGAATCTGCACGCCAATAGCCTAGCTTCTATAGTTTCCTAGATCTCAGCGTTCATCCGGACAGACAGACGGACAGACGGACAAGGCTAGATCGACTCGGCTAGTGATCCTGATCAAGAATATATATACTGTATGGGATCGGAAACGCTTTCTTCTGCCTGTTACATACTTTCCGACGAATCTAGTATAACCTTTTACTCTACGAGTAACGGGTATAATAAAAATTGCTCTCTCATCTTTGTGCTCGATACGAAAACTCCAAACTTCCTTCAACAGGATTTTTGCAGCGATGATCACTGGTGCCAGGTATCCCAACGGATCGAGTAAGCGTGCTACTGTGGATAGTATAGAACGTTTGGTGAATATAGGACCGAGACAAAACTAAAGATCAAAGCCAAAACCATCTTTGTTATCTGATATCTGGATGGTTAGATGCTCACTTCTTGAGCTCCATGCTTGCGGATTGCAGAGCTGCGATGACATCATTGCGAATTGTTATCGTTGTCTAGTGGCAGGAGAGATGGGACTCCGCGACTTCTAGGCGCTGAAAACACGCTCTCATACCAGTTTTGGGACCAATTCTGGAAAGGAAGCACGGTCAGATTGACTTCTATCTGACCCAGAACCTGAGCGAACACGGATGCTTCCGCTCGCATCTTGAGAAGTATGGTCACGACTC
Organism: Drosophila suzukii; assembly: GCF_043229965.1. Lineage (NCBI taxonomy): Eukaryota > Metazoa > Arthropoda > Insecta > Diptera > Drosophilidae > Drosophila > Drosophila suzukii. Next base: position 212,013 of record NW_027255938.1, on the reverse strand, counting down.
TGACGACGGTTTCCCAACCTGCGGCTGTGTAATTAAAAAGGACGCAACCAATGTTCTTCTCGGACAGGACCTCACTGGAAGCACCTCACTCAGCACGTTTGTGCCCACCTTCCTAATTCGCCGCGTCCGTGATGCCTAAGCTCAGGGATGCATTGCTTGACTGCCAACATTTATGGACTTCTTGAATGAGGCTTAATTACCAAAAAAAATGTATGCAGTTGCACATTTTAAAACCACTTTGACCAAATTTATTACAGAGAAATGGCTAAAGAAAAAATGTCAAGAAAACAAATTGAATTTTGGTGCACTTTCGGGTCAAGCGTCTTCGAAATATTTCCGAATTTCTGTTTTGTTTTTAAATTTTAAAGTAAAGCCTTTTTTGCTGCAGGAGCTACTTGCCTTTTTTAGGGGTACCTTTATTACATAGTTATGATAATGTAGCATCAAAACTGTAGGAGCCACAGTTTTGGGCGGTTCGTGGGCGTTAGAGTTGGCGTGGCACCCTGCTGAAACAAACTTGCGCTGCGCAGGAATCTCAGGAATCTGCATGCCTAATGCCACTATTGTAGCTCTTATAGTTTCCGAGATCTCAGCGTTCATAAGGACAGACGGACAGACGGACATGGCTAGATCGACTCGGCTAGTGATCCTTATCGGGAATATATATACTTTGTGGGGTCGGAAACGCTTCCTTCTGCCTGTTATATACTTTCCGACGAATCTAGTATACCCTTTTACTATACGAGTAAAAATTGCTCTCTCATCTCTGTGCTCGATACGAAAACTCCAAACTTCCTTCAACAGGATTTTTGCAGCGATGATCACTGGTGCCAGGTATCCCAACGGATCGAGTAAGCGTGCTACTGTGGATAGTATAGAACGTTTGGTGAATATAGGACCGAGACAAAACTAAAGATCAAAGCCAAAACCATCTTTGTTATCTGATATCTGGATGGTTGGATGCTCACTTCTTGAGCTCCATGCTTGCGGATTGCAGAGCTGCGATGACATCATTGCGAATTTTAAGAGCTCCGTCGATGGTCTCGTGTCCTGTTTGAACATCGTCCACATAGATTTATTTTTTAAGGATCTTCTCGGCCAGAGGATAGCGTTCGCGATCGTAGGACGCAATCTGATGTATGACTCGAGTCGCCGTGAAGGGTGCCGAGGCAGTGCCAAACGTTACTGTAGTCAAAAAATATTCTTTAATGAGTCATTTTTCATCGCGCCAGAAAATTCGCTGATACTGAGCATCTTCTTCATGCATATCTATGCAGCGATACATTTTCGTTTTATCGGCCACGAAGACTTATCGATGGAGACGCCAGTTGAGTATAACTCCTCCAAGATCGTTTTGTAGGGCGGGACCCGTGCATAAAATATCATTTGAAGACCGCCCGTTAGACGTTTTACACGAAACGTCGTATACGACGCGCATCTTTGTAGTTAGACTGTCGTCCCTGATCACAGCAAGATGTGGAATGGTGCACGCTGAGATTGAGAGTTGCCTTTGAAAGTACTCTTAAATAGTGATGGCATACTGTTAACTAAAGTCTGGCCGATGATCAAGTTTCCTTTCAGGGAGTGGAAGCGGTTTAATGCGAGTTGCCTTGACCGGCCGATCACCTGTGTGGGGTGAAACAACGTCTTTAAAGGCAAACGAACTAGATATTTCCCATTCGGCTGACGGATATGAGTTTGTTGAAAATGGTCTTCACACCAATTCTCTGCGCTGAGTTGTCTTGTCGTGAAAACCTGATCCAATTCGAAAAAACTTTTTTCCATGTTCTTTAGGCTTACCAACTTACGTCGAATGGAGATTGAAGTAGTCTGTTCTGCTTCAGCTGGTCCAAAAACTATCCAGCCCAGCTGTGTGTTTTGTGCAATTGGTTATGCAACCGTCCCTTTGCGTATGTCCGGAAGCATTAATTGAGGGATAATGTCGACACCGATAAGTAGGTCAATGCGACCTGACTTGATGAAATTAGGATCTGCAAAGGATAACCCTTGGAGATGTTTACAGGACTTCATGTTTAGGCATTAAAATCAGGTCCTGAACATAAGATTATGGTGAAGTCGGAGCTGTGCCTGCACTGATTAGTGCGACGTATTACCAATTTCCGTGATCTCAGCTCGCGCATGATGCCGTTTGAGTCTAAGCGCTTGAACGATGTTATCCGTGTTGAGGGTGCCTTCCGAGCCATGATCGAAGAGAGCTCGAACTAAAGCTGACCGCCCGGTGGAGTTATTTACGATCCAAACCAGTGCAGTATATAGAAGGGTCGTTGAGTTCAGACAGGAGTTAAGTGTTGCGTCGATGGTGCATTTTGTGAAACGTCTGCGCTCCGACCAGAGTCTGAAGCATGATGTCGGGATACTCCAGGAGTCAATGAAGAAATTTGTTGAGCATTCGGAAAATGTACCAAAGTGTGGTGCCGTTGACCACATTGCGAGCAGTTTCGGTTTCTGCTGAAGAACTAGGGCAATTGATGCATGCCTTCGAGCGGTCGACTATAACCTTTCGTGCGAAACAATCCTTGGCAAGGAAGTCCGGGCACCGTCTTAGAACGTGATTCTGTTGGCAGAGCGAGCACCTGATGGATCCAAACCCAAAGTGCTGTGGAAGCTGTGTCCCCTATCAGTGGAGTTTCCTGATGATCTGGTTGTCTGGCGATGGTTGGTCAATTGTATAGATGAAGATAAACCTGGAACGGCCTACTCTCAATTAGGTCGATGCTGACCAATCGATTGTGAAGAAACACCTCCAGCTTTGTGAAGGTGGGGACTTCCACGTTGTTGCCCAGGGAATGCTCCCAGGCCTGTGTTGTGCTGGAAGGCAGCTTTGTAAGTAAGTTATGTACCAGCCAATGATTACAGGAATCAACGGCAATGTACAGTCGTCGGAATTCAATGATAGATACATTTGCCAAGTTTAACAAATTCCTAAGGTCCACCGCGATCTTCTTGAACAGTGGCTCGATTCCGTACAGTGCATTCATATTGTACATGAACTGCAGTCGAGGGTTGTTGTATCGTTTTACCACAAGGTTCCATTGGTTGGTTTCTGTTAATACAGTATGTTTATATCCTGGTCTCGTCAGTCCGGTAGAGCTTGCTTTAAGAAATGAAATTTTTGAATGTTTGAAAGAGTGGGCAGCTGAACTGTGGAAACAGGAATGGACACAAGGGTGTTGTTAATGGATTGATCACCTGCACTTGTATTGGGACTGGAAACTTGGTTTCGTATTCATCGGCGAATGCACAAAAAATGTGGCTGTATGCTTGCTCAAAATTGTCTTCAACAGCATCCGCAAAGTATGGATGCGAGCGTAGACATTGCTGTAAAATGAAGCTTTGTGTAAAATTGTTTTGAAAGGTCGTTGAGCTTGTTGAGGCGAAACTCATAGTAGGATTTAGTTTTCTTTATTTGACCGTCATTTTTAGCATTTTTAATTAGTTGGGTCAACCTGGAAGATAAGTCCATCTGCATTGCGTACATGTCTGCAAAAGGATCGACCACAGCAAGTGGTGCCGAACTCTTTTGTGCCAAATCACTACCATTACTTTCATGTTTACCCATTTTAATGTTTTCCTATTGCACTCTCCTTTAAAATACCATGCACAAACACTCTCACAACCACACTCACCTGTTTCAGTCGTTCCGCTCGTATTACGATCAAACTTTGAAGGAAGGGGATGCCAAACTTCACGAGACTAGTGTGCCGCGGGATATGGCAATAGGCATGGGGTGAATACGGTATTCTCCTCGAGTTCTTGATTTCTCCGTTATTCGAGGCTCCGTTATGGCGATGTACGCGGCAAAGGTTGCGTAAATTTGCTGGTTTAAATAAATAGTAGATTTGCAAACAAGTAAGCCAAGTATTGAAGTAAGTTTACAACTATTGTAAGCTGATGAAGCTATAAGTGTATGTTCCCCTCATGGGCCACCTAAATGTTGTGACGATTAGCACCCGATCGTCAAAGTTGAGCAGAAGTCTACTCTGGGGGTCTTTCAAACATTGTCATAAAAACATAGAACCTTCACCAGTAGTATTCAGTTGTATACTTTCGATCAAGTCAAAGTTGTACAAATTAGGGAATATATAAAAGCTCGGTTATAAAAACGCGAACAGCTTCTCCTTATGTCTTCGTCGGATTGTTGCGCTGCTAACATTAGCAGCAGATTTCTAACATTCGCTGTTAAAAACTGCTGTTGTCCACTGCTTCTTAGAGTCGCCAGAAAACAGCTGTCCAGCTTCTCCTAGTCGTCAGAAACACTCGTTAACCCGGTGTGGGCTAAAGCAGCCATGACGACATAGTTAATGAGCGGCTTGGTAGGCACGCACAGCCTATGTGCCACCAGTATATCCAGTGCTTTCCAGGCAATCTCCTATGATGCAGCGCTCGTCATTGCTAGTTTAGTTCCATTAAACGAGCAAATAGGAAAGGCAGCACCGACCAACTATCCAGGCGCGAGGAGCGACGGCCCGCAAGCAAGCTATCGTTGTCTAGTGGCAGGAGAGATGGGACTCTGCGACTTCTAGGCGCTGAAAACACGCTCTCATACCAGTTTTGGGACCAATTCTGGAAAGGAAGCAAGGTCAGATTGACTTCTATCTGACCCAGAACCTGAGCGAACACGGATGCTTCCGCTCGCATCTTGAGAAGTATGGTCACGACTCTGACGACGGTTTCCCAACCTGCGGCTATGTAATTAAAGAGGACGCAAACAATGTTCTTTTCGGACAGGACTTCACTGGAAGCACCTCACTCAGCACGTTTGTGCCCACCTTCCTAATTCGCCGCGTCCGTGATGCCTAAGCTCAGGGATGCATTGCTTGACTGCCAACATTTATGGACTTCTTGAATGAGGCTTAATTACCAAAAAAAATGTATGCAGTTGCACATTTTAAAACCACTTTGACCAAATTTATTACAGAGAAATGGCTAAAGAAAAAATGTCAAGAAAACAAATTGAATTTTGGTGCACTTTGGGTTCAAGCGTCTTCGAAATATTTCCGAATTTCTGTTTTGTTTTTAAATTTTAAAGTAAAGCCGTTTTTGCTGCAGGAGCTACTTGCCTTTTTTAGGGGTACCTTTATTACATAGTTATGATAATGTAGCAACTCGGCTGAGGAACTTGTGAAATGGTTCCAAAGTCGCCTAGCTGGGGCAACCGAGCAGGTCGCAGGTTGCGGATAGCGGACGACCTCTCTCGAGGTCAACTGTGAATAAGCTGGTGGGATAAGTCAACACGGTACCGTGGACGGAAACCCCAGTAAATAAACAGTCCCGGACAGCCAGCGGGTATTTTGCAACGAAGCAATACCGACGATGCGAGTTGTTCAGCCGCATCTAAATAGTTGCTTTACACAAACCCACTCCCAACACAACACCTACCCAACTCCCCTCCCAAACAACATCTCACTCCGGGCCGGACTACTGTGTAATACGGACCGTGCCAAGAGTCAGCCTGGCTGGGGGCCCGGATCAAAAATAGCCCAGTCTCAAACGGTGTGCTCAGGGACATGGCGACCCCCTGTTCTAACTATCGCCTTACCCGGGCATCGCGGATCTCTGCCCGGGCGGACTTTTCCCCTTCTCCGCAACTCGTGGGACCAAATTATGGAACATATCAAGAAAACAATCAACACAACACAAAACACAGAGACGGGTACTCTTAAAAAACCCATGGATAAGACGAACACTGGTTCCACCTTCCATACCAGCACGGCCCAGAAAGGGCCGCATCCCAAACTGGGGATGATGGGTGGCAGAAAGCCAACCGCAAACGCCTCCGCGACGTGCGCATCTGCGCCGAAAGCAACGGTAGGCACTGCCAAGGCGCTCGGGCCACCCGCTGGTGCAAAATATACATACGCAGAAAGGCGGACCGCCGCCCAGACTCTGCGCTCACACACCAGGAGCACCGTTGCCACGCCTTCGCCTGAATGGCTAAAGAAGGTAGAGTGGGCAAGGAAGGTGCTCCCAAACTACGGGCAGGAAAAGCCCACTCAAGAGGCGACTCAGGCGAAAAGGCAGCGATCCCTCGAACTACCCGGGCCATCGGCGAAGAGATCAAAGATCCAGCCATCGGTCTCTTTCGCCGAAATCACGAAGAATCGTGTACTACTCGGCCTGATTGACAGGGGAAATCCGGAGAGCAGGATCCCTAGAAACAAGTGGAAGGCAGTGGAGTCCCACCTTTCCCTCATTTGCCTGCGCATGGTACGAGAGAAGCCAGGCACCTCGCCCTGTTGCATGGACGCGGGCTGGTACCAGGGCAGCGTCAAGGTGGTAGCATGCGACAGTCAGCGGTCGGCTGACATGTACAAAGAGGCGACAAGCAAGCTCGGCGAGGTTTAAGAAGGGGCGAACATCGTTGCGCTTGACTGGTGCGATGTCCCCAGTAGACCCCGAGCCAGGATCTGGATTCCAGCAGCGATCAAGACGCCGGAGGACATCCTCTTCATGTTGCAACAATGCAACCCGCACCTCCCCACGAAGGACTGGAAAGTCGTCAAGGTGGAGGAGCATGAAGGGGATGTCAACCAGGCGGTTTTGGTCCTGAACAAGGAGTCAGTAGCTCCGATCGAGACTGCTCGTGGAGTGCTGAACTTCGGGTTCAGTGCGATACACATCAAAGTGTATAAGGGCGACTCCAACGCCGCTAGCAGCTCTGCCGGCAACCCAGCCGAGCAGGTGCTTGCTGAGGAGTTGGAGGCACCTGGTGGGCCGGAGGACGGCTACTCTACCGATTCGTCGCTGAGCAGAGAGATGCGTGCGCTCGGACCGGCAATCGAGGACGTGGACCTCAGCGACACAGAGGAGGACGTCACTGTGGTGGAGGTTGAAGCTGTAGATGTCACTAAGACTTCTACAAATAAACCTTCACCACAGTAAAGCAGCATCTGCTGCACTTCTGCTTCGCCTGACAGAAGGCGGAGCCGACCTAGTCCTCGTACAGGAACCTTGGGTGGTAGGAGGCAAGGTTGCTGGACTAGGAACAAAGGAATACAAGCTTATGCTTGACCCCAAAGAAGGTAAAATTCGAACCTGCATATTAGCCAAAAGGCATCTTAGTATATTTCTACTTCGCAATTACAGCAACGGAGACAACACCGCAGTAAGCCTGGAGCTGCAGAGTGGCTCTATAAGGGTTCTATCGGCCTATTTGGCCTTTGAGAAGGAAACCCCCCAGATGCGCTGGTCAGAGGACTAGCAGAGGAATGCGAAAGGCTCAAGTACGGATTGGTAATAGGCTGTGACGCCAACGCCCATCACACCCAGTGGGGTTGCCCTAACAACAACGACAGAGGTGAGTCTCTTTTTGATTTTATTCTAAATTCGAACCTATTCTTATGCAATAGGGGCAATGCCCCTACTTTCATAACTAAAGCTTGCCAAACGATCATAGATCTAACCTTGGTATCAGATTCACTCGTAGGCGCAGTCAAAAACTGGGCAGTCTCTGACGAGCACTCCTTCTCGGACCATAGATTCATAGAAACCGTATTGTCCCTTGAGTCGCCCTTGCCGGTCAGCCTCGCCAACCCCAGACGAGCAGACTGGCACAGGTACAAAGAAGTTCTGACAAATATCCTCCCCATGGAACCGTCAGAAAGCATCACAAACCCACATGAGCTGGACGAAACAGTATACAAGTTCACAGAGGCATGCAACACTGCCTTCAAAGTGGCATGCCCCACAGAGAAACCAAGAGGAAGGAAAAAACCCCCCTGGTGGACCCAACAACTATCTATCCTCAGAACCAACTGCAGATGCCTGTTTAACAGAGCAAAAGCGGGAAATGAGGACACCAATTGGCTGAACTACAAGTTTGAACTAGCCTCTTACAAAAAGGCCATTAGAAGAGCAAAACGAACGGCATGGCAGACCTTCTGCTCTGACATAGAAAAAACAACTGATGCCGCTAGGCTCAGGAAAATACTTTCTAAGACAGCCGCGCCTTTGGGCTATCTTCAAAAAGCAGATGGATCATGGTCAGACTCCAGTAAAGAGTCCTTGGACCTGCTCCTAGACGCTCACTTCCCGGGGAGCCAACAAGCAGGTCATCCACCTGAAAGAGGAACAGGAGAGGGAATCGAAATAGATCCACTCCTATCAGACCGCAACATGAAATGGTCCATTCATAGTTTCAAACCATACAAATCGCCGGGACCAGACGGGATAACACCGGCTCACATCCAGCAAGCAGGACAAATAGCCATAAACTGGTTGAAAAAAATCTTCCAATCCATCCTGGCGGTAGGAGAACTACCAACAGCATGGCAAGAAACAAAGGTGGTTTTCATTCCCAAGGCAGGGAAGGCCACTCACACCACAGCAAAGGATTTTAGGCCAATAAGCCTAACATCATTCCTGCTTAAGAGCTTTGAAAGAATGATAAGCCTACACATAAGGGCCACCGTAGACCCAACACAAATATCAGAAGCACAACACGCTTACACCAAAGGTAAGTCAACCGAATCGGCGCTACACTTGGTGGTAAACAGCATCGAGAAATCACTCAACATCAAGGAATACACACTGATCGCCTTCCTGGATATAGAAGGAGCCTTCAATAACGTGCTTCCCACCGCTATAACAGAATCTCTCACAGAACTAGGGGTTGAGCCGCCAATGGTGAGACTAATCCATAAATTGCTGATAAGCAGAATGGTCACAGCCACACTAGGGACCTCAACCCAGACTAGACTAGTGAACAGAGGCACCCCGCAAGGAGGTGTACTATCACCCCTCTTGTGGAATATCGCAGTAAATAAACTACTGCGGATTCTGGAGGGAGGAGGTTGTAAGGTCGTGGCATACGCAGACGACGTCGCCATCATCTTTAATGGAAAATATCCACAAACACTTTGCGATCTTATGACCGCTAAACTTAAAATGCTATCGGAATGGACGATAGCGATCGGACTCGGGGTAAATCCCTCGAAAACAGAACTTGTTCTATTTACGAATAGGTACAAAATTCCTCAACTTAACCCACCCATTTTAAACAATTATAATCTCTAAGGAGAGATCGCTAAAGGAGCGATCAGGTACTTGGGGTTAGTACTAGATAAACGCCTCAAATGGGGCTTAAACAACCAAGAGAGAACCAAAAAAGCGACCATTGCACTTTACTCCTGTAAAAAAGCAATCGGGCTAAGATGGGGCATGTCCCCAAGAATAGTTAACTGGATATACACAGCGGTAGTCAAGCCAATCCTACTGTACGTAGTGGCTCTGTGGTGGACCGCCTTACACAAACAATGCATACTGACTCCTCTAAACAAAGTACAGCGAATGGCGGCTTTGTGTATTAGTGGAGCCCTTCGAACCACCCCGAATGAAGCGCTGAATGCGATCTTGAACCTTGAACGATATAATAACCATAATAGTAATCAAAGGAATACTAACAACTTGAGGTTTAATCAACCCGATAGCCAGAATAGAAACAATTATAATCAAAATAAAAATCTTAATTGGAATCAGGGCAGACAGTATAATCCACAATATAATTCCAATAAAGCTCAGCAAAGCAAGCCAGAACCGATGGACGTAGATGAATCCTTACAGATTCAGAATAGGCCAAAGTACAATCAGGGTTATAACAATTATGGTAACAACAACTATAATCAGAATAAATGGAATCAAAATAAAAAGCCAGAGACACAAACAACTCAGCAAATTAATCCTCAGAACAAAAGAGAACCAACAGGTACGGTTAACCAACTGGCAAACAAAACTATGCGATATGATAGCAAAATAAATAAAAAGCTTAAAATCTTAATTGACACATGAGCAACCTCCTGCTGTATAAAAACAGGAATTTATAAAAACAAAAACGAGCTTCCTATATATAAAAAAATATCTACGGTTAATGGATATTCTATAATTAAATATTATCACAACAGGTACGGTTAACCAACTGGCAAACAAAACTATGCGATTAAATAATATCGAAGAGGACCATTTTTTAGGCCAGAATCCGGAGTAGGATTACCATACCTAATCCGATATGATAGCAAAATAAATAAAAAGCTTAAAATCTTAATTGACACATGAGCAACCTCCTGCTGTATAAAAACAGGAATTTATAAAAACAAAAACGAGCTTCCTATATATAAAAGAGTATCTACGGTTAATGGATATTCTATAATTAAATATTATCACATGGTAACGATCTTTGACACGCGTTACACATTTTATGAAATAGACGGGCTAAAATCAGATTTTCTAATAGGTTACAACCTATTAAAAAAAATAGGAGCTGTAATAGACACAGAAAAAGGTGTAATAAAATATGGGGGCAAAGAAGAAAACTTAATTTATGATAATGACAGTTCTTTTAACCAACTTTCCTTATCTGAAGAAAAAACAATTCTTCCATTAAAGGAATTTATTATACGAAAATACTTTGATGAAAAGGCCAAAATCAGAACTGAGTCTGAAGAGGCAAATCAAAGCAAAACAAGTTTGGGATTAAAATATCCTAAACACGCCGTCGTTGAAGTATCCGACAAAAATTCTAGTTTGGGATTCAAAAATCCTGAGCGCGCCGTCGTTGAAGTATCCGACAAAAATTCTAGTTTGGGATTAAAAAGTCCTGAACAAGCCGTCGTTGATTTATCCGACAACAATGAAATAAACAATATGAGTGAATCAATTCCAAACCAAGGAATGGATTTGGAAAATGAGATAATAAATATTATCAATAAAGAACACTCGAAGATAAACATGCAAATCCCTTTCAGGACTGATATTCGCGGTGAAATAAACACCGAAAACGATAGAGCTATTTATAGCAAGCAGTATCCCTATGCTCTATCGGCTTCAGATTTCGTAAACTCGGAAGTTAATCGCACGTTAAAAGAAGGAATTATAAGACCAAGCAAGAGCCCTTATAATTCTCCAGTTTTAGTGGTACCAAAAAAAGGATTTAACGAAGATGGTTCTGCAAAACTAAGATTAGTTATAGACTATAAGAAACTAAATGAAAACACCATTACCGACAGATATCCAATGCAAGATCCTTCAGTGATTTTGTCAAATCTTGAAAAGGTTAAATACTTTTCCACGATCGACTTGGAGTCTGGGTTTCACCAGATTCTAATGAAAGAAACAGACATTAAAAAAACCTCATTTTCTACAAATAACGGGAAATATGAATTCTTGAGAATGCCATTTGGACTAACGAACGCTCCCAGAATATTCCAACGTGCAATGGATGATATTTTGAGAGAACAAGTAGGTAAAACATGTCATGTATATATGGATGACATTGTTATATTTTATAAAACAATAGAACAACACTACAAGGACCTAATCGTCATAATTAATATATTGCTGAACGCAAATATGAAAATTTCAATTGAAAAATCAAAGTTCTTCAAATTAGAAACCACTTTTCTTGGCTACGTTGTTTCCCAAAAAACATTCGGGAGCTTAGAAGCTTCCTAGGCCTTACCGGGTATTACAGAAAATTCGTACAAAGCTACGCAAAAATTGCAAAACCGCTAACAAAGTATTTGGAAGGTCAAAATGGTAAAATATCCAAAAAATGTCCCGTAAAACTTCCATACAGTTGGACGATTCAGCTGTAAGAGCTTTTAACGAGGTCAAAGATAATTTAAATGCACAAATCGAATTGGTACAACCTGATTATAATAAAAAATTCACTTTAACGACCGATGCGTCCGATCTAGCTATTGGTGCTGTTCTTTCTCAGGAAGGAAAACCAATAACCTTCATTTCAAAAACTCTAACTAAAGCCGAACAAGTATATGCCACCAATAAGAAAGAACTTTTAGCAATAGTTTGGGCATTTAAAAATTTGCGAAACTATTTATATGGCGTTAATAACATAGAAATCTATACAGATCAACAACCACTGTCGTTCTCGATATCTCAAAAAAATCAAAACATCGAGATGAAAAGATGGTACTCATTCATTGAAAGCTACTCTCCCAAAATAATTTATAAACCAGGATCTACCAACGTAGTTGCTGACGCCCTATCAAGAATTCAAATTAACAACCTAACGGACAGTAACGAGTCGGTCTCAGATCAAAACACTCAGCATTCTGCAGAGAGTAGTTTTGAGAATGTTATACAAGAAACCCGCAAACCCTTAAACTAGTTTAAGCAACAATTGCTAATAGCAACGGGGAGGTATACAATACATGAGATGGTCAATATATTCGGAAATACCAGACATGTAATAGAATTTGATACCCCGGAAAATTTGGTATCAATCTTAAGGGTATATATCCCTCCTAACATAACAATAGGTATTCACTGTACCTTAGAAGACTTATACAAAATTCAAAATCCACTTAAAGAAAATTTCACGAATAAATTCCTATACACAAAAATATTCGTCCAAGATGTAGAAAACCCTGAAGACAGAACATTAATAAGAGAAGAAACTCATTGTAGAGCACACAGGGGACTGGACTATACTATTGGCCAAATTTGAACAAAAAACTCCAGGAGTACATAAAGAACTGTACAATTTGTAATAGCAACAAATATAATAGACACCCTGTACTAATTCCTATTGGACAAGCACCCATCCCAAATAAAGAAGGAGAAAATTTGCATATCGACATTTTTTACGCTCAGAATTTAATGTTCATTACTTGTATTGATTCATATTCAAAATACTTAGTTGTAAAGGAGATTCAAAATAAACTCAACATTGAAACCAAAATTTCAGAAATATTGCAACATTTTCCACTTGCTAAAACTTTAATGATGGATAACGAGCCTAGTTTTTCATCAACACAATTTAAATCCTTCGCACAAAGATGCGGTATTAATTTATATTTCGCAGATCCTCGCCAAAGTACGTCCAATGGACAAATAGGAAGGGCTCATTCAACCCTTACTGAAATTGCTCGTTGCATCAAAGATGAACTTAACTTAGTTGATTATTCTGAAGTTATAATTAGAGCAGCTCAGAAATATAACATGACTATACATTCCATTACCAACCAACGACCGTACGATATATTATACAATAAAATCGAACATGATACTGTTCCACAGTTATTAAAACAGGCACAAGAGAAAATGTTAAGTTCTCACAACAAAGGTAGAAAGGAAAAGGACTATCTCGTAGGGCAAGTCATTTATGAGAAAAAACACGGGAAAAGGAATAAGCTTATCTCTAGATGTAAAAAACAAGTAGTTAAGGAGAATTTACATAATAAGGTTATCATAAACAATAGAAATCGTACGATTCATAAAGATAACATCAAATCTTAAACACAGTTTTTCTTAAATTACAGAAAATGAATTCAATAATCTTTGTATTATTGATAGTAGCGGCCACCAATTCCGAAATAATGGATTACACGAACCATGATTTTTTCCTCTACAAATATACAAAAGACATTCTTATTTATGATTCATACGCTGACCTATTTCATATAACTAATTTAAGTTTATATAAAGACATAATCAAACTCGAATCAGCACACATAAACAAAAATAATAATTTACAGTGGGAAATTTCCTATGATTTAGATATTATTAAAATGCTCCTCTCACAAATTTGACCAAGTAGGGCAAAAAGAGGAATTAATGAATTGGGCACCCTTTGGAAATGGATAGCAGGGACTCCCGATCATGATGATTTGATAACGGTGCAAAATAAAATTGATGATTTAATCCAAAATAATAACAATCAATTTGTTATTAACTCTAAATTATTTAAAGAAATAAGAACCCTATCTGAGAATCTTCAAACAGTTATTTCAAATCAAGAATTTCCATTCAGAAAACACCGTCTTCGCTTGCTCACTTACGATCTGATGAATTTAATGGATACAATTGCATTAGCAAAAATAGATGTTTTCAACACTAAAACTTTGAACGCTGAAGAAATCCGAGAAATATATAAACACGAACATAAACCTGTAGTAATTACTGACATATTAGATATACCAAAATTTAAAATCGCCATACACCAAGAATTAATTGTAATATATATAAAATACCCCATCATAACAAACCGTTGCGAAGTGTATAACGCAAGATCCATCTCACACAATGATGGAAAACTATTAATTGATAATCATGTCGCTAAATGTAACAATAGGTACTATGTAATTTCTAATTTTAAGACAGAAATATTTAATAATTATGGCACTTTAGTACTTGTTTCACTAGGCTACTAAATGGAGAAAAATCCCTTTGTAATAAAATCAGGGAATATAATAAAAAAATTTATGTAATCCAAGAAGGAGCCATTTTTATAAATGGCTATAACAAGTATTATATACTGGTATATAATGATACTCATTTAAATGGGTCATTTTTAATTATTTATTTTAATAATATATCCTACTCTAATCTCGACCATAAGATAATAGATTATATCACTGCTAAACAGTATACTGATTTTTTAGTATCCGAATATCTTATGTCAAATGATTTGGAACTTTCATTCGATAACATTAACTTATCAAACCCATTTATTCAAATTAAACAAACTCAAATCCCAATAACATTTATACTGATCATGTTAATTTTAATATATGTAATTATCACGCTTGTATTTAAATTCAAAAAATATCTAATACTCAAACCACGCAAATTCATGTTGAAATAACCCCCGAAAATAATATGTCCGAAAACGAAAATACCACGTAGGATCAAATTATAGTCGAATTGACAAATCATCTAAATTCAGTTTATCCGACACTTCCAATGAATCGGGACGATTCAATTTAGAAGGGGGAGAGTTATCCAGCTCATGATCCCAGCCTCTTTACCTAATTTATAAACAAACTCTTCATATACAATTCTTAGCTGAGAACGCTTTCCAGCTCGAGCGCCCAGCCGCCTTACCCAAGTCGTAAACAATTTCTTATAAACAATTCTTAGCTGGGATCTCCTTACTCAGCGTTCCCACATAATCTCAATTAGCTCCCCCACTTCAATTAAAGTTCATTATTAAGATTCAATTGCGCCGCAGTCCTCCTAACATAAACTAAGCTGGGTCCAGCTAATGTAAACACATCCGGTCAACACCCGGCGAGCACCAAAACTGCAGCGTAATCCGTTTGGCAATTGAGCAGAGAATTAGATCATCCGATTTCCCGACTCTCTTGAGTCCAACCCTTGTCCAACTCTTAATGAGTTCCCCAATTCTCTTAAACCGAGGTTTGATTATCAGATAAGCGGCCCTTGGCCAGGCAGTCCGTTTTTGCATCCGAGAAGATCGGTTGTATAAGAAGTTAATTGTGAACCGAATAACGATACTAAGGAAATGTTGTGAAGTTTAAACTTAGTGAATAAAAAATAAAAAAAAATTTTTTTAAACAATTCACGAGTGAAGTTATTAATTTGCATGTACAACTTCTCTCGCGCTCTCAAATACAATTGCGAACATATATGTACTTCGATATATATATGACGGCCGCTGCCAACGTTTGCAGGCAGCGCAGCCGCAAATTCTTTTAATGAAAATATAATGGCAAATATAACATGGCGACCGTGACAACGATATTGGATCCAAAAAAAAACAAAACACAGTTGGAAGTGAAATAAACTCGAGGAAAGCCAGAAGAGAGCCGACCAAGCAGTTATGAAAGTTATGAAAATTTGACGCCACATCCATTTGTGTGAAAGAGTACGAGCGAAAATGTTTACGTGAAACAACGTGTGTCCCTAGTATGACAAAAATGAGATATTCTATCTAATGAGACGAGAACAAACAAAAGTGGAGACCAAAAAGAAGAAGAGCAAGCGCCCACTATTTAAATGAAAGCAATCACCGCCTGTGCGGGGACCAGCAGCGGCGCCGCCTAAAACAATAGGCTAAACAACATAAAAAAAAACCAAATGAAAGCAATCACCGCCTGTGCGAAAACCAGCACCGACGCCGCCTAAAACCATAGGCCAAACAAAATAAAATAAAACTAAATGAAAGCAATCACCGCCTGTGCGAGGACCAGCACCGGCGCCGCCGTAAACCATAGGCCAAGGACTAGAAAAGGATAAGAAGTGTGGGAGGAATGGCAAATCCTCCTACACCTACGATGGAAAGCAAACAAGTATAAACGACGACCTACACCACCGAACTTACACTGGAGAAGGAGAAGCCTGTGCAGCCAGCACCGGCCCCGTTCGGCGCGTCAAGCCGGTCCCTGGAGAAGTGAGCCGACAGCGCTTCCAAGAGCGCACATCTTACATTTTTTTATTATTTTTATATGCATCTGCGATGCAAAAACTTATAATTAACAAGAATTGTACAGACTAGGCAGTTTCTAGCTGCAGGTCTTAATTTTTTTTTACCTAGGTAGGGATACATGTAAAATTTTATACATTTATATCAGAAAATTAAAAAAAAAATTTTATTAATTAATTAAATACACATAAATAACTAAGACAAAATTTTATTAATTAATTTTATTAATTAATTAAATACACATAAATAACTAAGACAAAAAAAATAATAAGAGAAAAAGGAGAGGAGGTCAGAAGAACTTCCTGAATTTAAAAACAAACGTATTAAGTAGGCAGCTGAAAAATCTACCCCAGTATCCTGGGATGAAAATGTAGAAATTAAGAAAGAATTAGAGAACACGTATAGGGAATTAGATGCCTACAAAAATAAAAACGATATGAAGGAGGCTAGAAAACCAAAATGCTCTGCAGATTGTAAAGGGCTTTTCGAAAATACAGCTTGCGAGTATACGTGTCATAAGAAAAATTAAAAGATATAAAATGAAAAAGAAACAAGGAAGGACGCTATAGTCGAGTACCTCGACTATCAGATACCCGTTACTCAGCTAAATAGAGATATGCAAGTAGCAAAGCAAGATTAAAATGCGCCACCTATCGGCGGTATACAGATTAAAGCGTTATGGGCGTTAGAGTGGGCGTGGCAAACTTGTTTTGGACCAATCGATAGGTATTGACGAGACCAATACATTTCAGTTAAAATTTTTTAACTAGCTTAAAAATTGTGGGCGTCACAGGTTTTCGCGGTTTGTGGGCGTTAGAGTGGGCGTGGCATATTCGCGTAACGAACTTGCGCTGCGTATAAGGCTACGGAATCTAAATCTGAAATCCCAATTCTCTATCTTTGATAGTTTCCGAGATATCCACGTTCATATTTACGATTTTTTGAAGTTTGTGGGCGGTTTATGGGCGTTAGGGTGGGCGTGGCAAACTTTTTTTGGGTCAATCGATAGGTGTTGATGAGAACATTACATTTCAGTTAAAATTTTTATTCTAGCATCAAAACTGTAGGAGCCACAGTTTTGGGCGGTTTGTGGGCGTTAGAGTGGGCGTGGCACTCTACTGAAACAAACTTGCGCTGCGTAAGAAGCTCAAGAATCTGCACGCCAAATCTCAATAGCCTAGTTTCTGAGATCTCAGCGTTCATCCGGACAGACAGACGGATAGACGGACAGACGGACATGGCTAGATCGACTCGGCTAGTGATCCTGATCAAGAATATATACACTTTATGGGGTCGAAAACGCTTCCTTCTGCCTGTTACATACTTTCCGACGAATCTAGTATACCCTTTTACTCTACGAGTAACGGGTATAAATATATAAATATGAATGAACATTTTTTTTTATGATAAGTAACGCAATATCTAAAACAGATTTTGAATACGTTACAGAAATAATACCCAAAATGGGTTTAATTGAAACTAAAACAGTGAACTCCACTGGCAACGTAATTTATAAAATCGAATTAAAAACTATTGATACCGATTTAACAAACATATTATTATCAATAATTGTTTTTATAATGAATGCATACATTTTGTATAAAGCCTATATGTACCACAATAAGTGTGTATCAAAAAGAGCTATAAATAGAAGCCAGGCCAACGATCTGGATAAGATTTAAATTCATAGAGCAGAAACAATTTTTATAAAAATATGTTTCAAAATAAAAATTAAAATCTAAAATTTGTAAATATATGCAATGACATACCAAAAATAAAAGAATTAAATTTTTGAAAAAAAATAAAAATAAAATATATTAACAAACAACATGAATACCACAGATTGCATCAGAATTAATCTAGCCAATCAACCAAATTTTGAGAATAGGGTATTAGCCATACTTAGAAACAGAGCGGAGCCTCTATCAATTTCAGGCTTTGAAGACGAATATATGAATAGGTACGACCTAGCTTTTTCCCCGCTTGTTCATTGCAGCGGTACGCAAAAAGCAATAGTACTATCTACAGTAAGAAACTGTAAAGTATTTTCGGAAGTAGACATACACCCAGTCCTAGGACATATAAATGTGCTAAAAATTATGCACAACTAATACACAAAAAAAATATGGAATGGGAGCAATTAACTCTCCACATACGAGAATTAAAGGACACATTTGACAAGTCTTACAAATGTATAAGCCAAAATAGGCAAATACATAAAGACACTATTAATAAACATGCAAGGATTCTTGTACATTCTTTCAATGCTGCAAGAACTTCAGTACATGAAAATAGGACAGCAATAAATAAAACGAATTGGTCAAAATGATCTAAATTATTGATCAAGTTACGTACAAATCTAATAAATGTCAAAGATAGGTATACTTTAAATATATAAATACTGACAATATTTGACAATAAATAAAGAAATAGACCTAACGGAAAATGAAGATTCCGATTCGAGCGAAGGAATAGAAATAAAAGAAAAAGATCTACATGATCTAACAATTCCTGCAGTTATAACAGTAACAGAAGCAGGAGAAGATATAGAATCAGATATAAGCGTGCCAGGCATAAAAGAAAACATAATGGCAGATCCAGCCGCCCAAAGGGCATATATAAAAGATATCTCGAATGCCATCCCGGAATTTAACGGGCAAAAGATACATCTTCAAATATTCATAACAGTCTTGAAGTTGGTTAACTTGACTAAAGGCACATTCGAAGATTTGGCTGTAGAAGTCGTTAAATCCAAAATTATAGGATCTACACTATACAAAGTACAGAATGAAACATCAATAAATTCAATATTACAGAAATTGCAAAACACTATAATCAGCGAAACATCCGACGTAGTCAACGCGAAAATGGCGAAAACAAGCCAGAAAGGCAAAAAAGCCGAGAAATTTACATCAGAAAATGACAGCTTACGAAAGCTCCTTGAAGCTTCGTACATTAACGAAGGTCTACCAGCCGAACACGCTGACAAATTCAGCACAAAAGAAGCCATTACCTTAATGGTTAAAAACTGTGAGCATGGCCGCCTAAAAACAGTTTTAGAGGCAGGTAACTTCACAACTATAAATGAAGCCGTCACTAAGTACATACAATGCAGTACTGAAATGACAGGCAATGCAAATTCAATACTGTACACCCAAAGAGGAAACAACTATCGCGGTAACAACTTCCGAAACAATTACCGCGGTAGGGGCAATAGCCGAGGTAATTATCAGCATAATGGATATTACCAATATAATGCTTATAACCAAAATAACGGTTATAACCGAAACTATAATAATCAGACCAACAACAATTATAGAGGTCGTGGTTATTATAGAGGAAACAACCGTGGTGGTAACACCAATAACAACAGATATAATAACAACAATTCAAATACGAATACCAACAGACAAAACAAAAATAATAATAATAATAATACTGTCCGACAGGTACAAACCACGTCGGAAAACCAATAAAGACCCTTAAGATAAAAAACCCAGTAAAGAATACGGGTCATACTATCAATCTTAATTTCAATCTTTTTGTTTCTCTTAAAAATGAACACACAAATAAATTATATACGTTATTAGTTGATACAGGTGCATACATCTCTTTAATAAAAGAAACTGCGGACTCCTTTACCAATGTTGATTATAAAAATATTACCCAAATATCAGGTGTTGGTGAAGGAACAACCAACTCAAAGGGATTAATATCAATAGAACTTATTTCAACCAACTATTTTTGTCCGAATTTTGAATATAACTGATAGAACTGCAATCATTCAATTAAGTACATTAAAAGTTGAACCATTGGATGATTACGACATAATTAAATCTAATAAAAACGAAAACGAAGATGAAATTTTAGACAAACTGAACAAAAATTTTTCACCTCAGATCAAGGAAATACTTAACGAATTATGCACGAAATACACAGATATATTCGAAAGGGAATCCAAATCGATATCAACTAATAATTTATACAAACAAAAAATAAGAATGTAAGATGATGAACCGGTATACATAAAAAATTATAGAATTCCCCACAGTCAAAAAGACGAAGTAGAAAAACAAGTAGACAAATTAATTAAAGACAAAATAGTAGAGCCTTCAGTTTCTGAATACAACAGTTCATTATTAATCGTCCCGAAAAAATCATTACCAATTTGCTATACTAAAAGATGGCGTTTAGTAATTGATTACCGTCAAATTAACAAACAATTTTTTTCAGATAAATTTCCTCTCCTAAGAATAGACGATATTCTTGACCAATTAGGTATAGCTAAATACTTTTCATGTTTAGATCTGATGTCATGATTTCATCAAATAGAACTCGAAGAAACGTCTAGAAACATAACGTCCTTTTCCACGAGCAATGGCTCCTATCGCTTCACGCAATTACCTTATGGTTTAAAAATAGCGCCCAATTATTTCCAAAGAATGATGACAATTGCATTTTCAGGACCTTCACAGGCATTCTTGTATATGGGTGACCTAACTGTCATCGGTTGTTCAGAAAAACATATGATTAGGAAGCACAACCTTAAATTGCACCCAGAAAAGTGCACATTTTTCAGACATGAAGTGACCTTCCTTGGCCACAAGTGTACTGACAAAGGTATTTTGCCAGACAGTATACGATGTAATAGAAAAATACCCAGTCCCAACGGACGCAGCCAGCGCTAGAAGATTCGTTGCATTTTGCAATTATTACAGACGTTTTATTAAAAAAATTTCCGATTACTCACGACATATAACTAGATTATGTAAAAAGAATGTTAAATTCGAATGGACAGATGAATGTCAAAACGCATTTGAATACCTTAAAATTCAATTGATGAAACCTCCACTTCTACAATACTCATATTTTAATAAGGAATTTTGTATAACAACAGATGCAAGCAAACAAGCGTGTGGAGCTGTTCTTACTCAAGATTACAATAACACCCAGCTACCAGTAGCCTATGCATCAAGATCATTTACAAAAGGTGAAAGCAACAAAAATACAACTGAACAAGAATTAGCAGCTATCCACTGGGCGATAAATCATTTTCGACCATATATTTATGGAAGACGTTTCACAGTCAAGACAGACCATAGGCCATTAACTTACTTATTTTCAATGACAAGATTAGACTTAGAAGAATATGATTTTACCGACGCGCTTTCAAGAACAACCATAACGGATTTAAAGAATATTCAAACGAATAATCAAATTCTAACAGTCACTACCAGAAACCAAAGAAAAAATAGATTTGCCTAGGCAAACTCTAAATAAAGCTTCTCAGCCCAACGTATACGAAGTCATTGTAAATGACGAGGTACGAAAAGTAGTGACCTTGCGAATAACAGATTCACTATGTTTACTAAAGCATGGAAAAAAAGTTATAGCAAGAATTGATGTTAGCGATATGTACACCAATGGAAGTCTCGACTTAGGTCAATTTCTTTGACACTATATCAATAGAATCTTTTAAAATAATGGGCAATAAAATATTACAGTCTAAGAGTAGCGCTACTCAAGCCGGTGACCCTATTATCAAATAAAGATAAAGAGAAAGATACAATACATGGATACAGGCATAGCTAGAACATTAGCAAAGATAAAAAGGCATTATTATTTGAAAAATATGACGCGACTTATAACAAATTATATAAGAAAATGCCAAAAATCCAAAACAACCAAACATACAAAAACACCATTGACTATAACTGAAACGCCACAAATGGCTTTTGACAGGGTAATTGTGGATATGATCGGTCCACTACCTAAATCTGAACAAGGAAATGAATATGCAGTAACCCTAATCTGCGATTTAACTAAATACCTTGTGGCAATACCAATCCAAAACAAGGGAGAACGCTATAGTCGAGTACCTCGACTATCAGATACCCGTTACTCAGCTAAATGGAGATATGCAAGCAGCAAAGCGAGATTAAAATGCGCCACCTACCGGCGGTATACAGATTTAAGCGTTATGGGCGTTAGAGTGGGCGTGGCAAACTTTTTTTTGGGTCAATCGATAGGTATTGATGAGAACATTACATTTCAGTTAAAATTTTCTATCTAGCATGAAAACTGTAGGAGCCACAGTTTTGGGCGGTTTGTGGGCGTTAGAGTGGGCGTGGCAGTTTACTGAAACAAACTTGCGCTGCGTAGGAAGCTCAGGAATCTGCACGCCAAATCTCAATAGCCTAGCTCCCATAGTTTCCGAGATCTCAGCGTTCATCCGGACAGACGGACAGACGGACAGACGGACAGACGGACATGGCTAGATCGACTCGGCTAGTGATCCTGATCAAGAATATATATACTTTATGGGGTCGGAAACGCTTCCTTCTGCCTGTTACATACTTTCCGACGAATCTAGTATACCCTTTTACTCTACGAGTAACGGGTATAACAAAAGTGCAAAAACAGTAGCAAAAGCTATATTTGAAGATTTTATTCTGAAATACGGTCCAATGAAGACGTTCATAACAGACTTGGGAACAGAATATAAAAATTCGATAATTGAGGATTTATGTAAAAATGTAAATATCAAAAACATACCTTCTACCGCACACCATCACCAAACTGTAGGAACCGTGGAGCGAAGCCACAGAACATTTAATGAGTTCATCCGCTCTTACATCACAGTTGATAAAAACAGATTGGGATGTATGGCTCCAGTACTTCGTATATTGTTTCAACACAACACCCTCTATGGCACATGACTATTGTCCATATGAGTTAGTTTTTGGTAAAACTTCAAATTTACCTCAACATTTTAATAGCATTTATAAAATAAAACCTCTATATAATGTAGATGACTACGCTCAAGAATGTAAGTTTAGACTAGAACAAGCATTTAAGAGAGCTAGATTAATGTTAGAATCTCATAAAAAGAAACAAAAAATTAGATATGAAAAAAATTCCTTAGATTTTGATTTAAAAATAGGAGATCAGGTTTTATTGAAAAATGAAACAGGGCATAAGCTAGACTTTAAATATACTGGACCTTATAAGGTTGAAAGTATAGAAGAAAACGATAACATAGTAATTTCAAATAACAAAAATAAAAAACAAACAGTACATAGGGATATGTTAAAAATTTTTATTTCATAATCACTTTAATTCTCTTATAAATATATCACGTATGGCCATTGGCCATACATAAATTAAGAACCATAATTTATTAGAAATATAATTCAAAATTTAAAATCAAATATATACTAAAATAATAGTACTTTCTGATTCAAAAAAAAAAATAATAAATTAAATAAATAACACATTAAAAAAAAAAATATATTATATTTTATCACTGTGGACGGCAGTACACGTAGTGGCGAAGCGCGCAAGAGAGCGTGCGAAGACAACTACTATATATAGCCGCAGAATTGAAAATCTGCAATTATGGTCCGATCATAACGATTGATACACCAATCGAAAGGTATTGCACTAACTAAGAAGATTGCATACCAGTGAAAAGCGGTGAAAGTGTAAAAGTAAAAATTTAGAAAATTGGAGCTGCTGGATACGGTGGGGATAAAAGCCCCCGGCTGTTTAGTTAGTTTTATTCTTACTGAGAATACGCGTCAAATGACACCTCATTTGTTGAAATCCGATGTTCCGTTCAAAAGTAATTCAAAAAACAAGATTTTCTTCTTCTTCCCAAAATGAAAATGTTTGTCCCTTTGTTTGTGGGTTTGTATGCATCCCATCTTAGTTTTAGGGTTTTGGAAACCCTATGGGTGTATAAAGTAGCTTGAAATAGAAAACGATTGCTCTACGACTTTTGGAAAAACCCGCTAGTTTAGCGGAAAATCAAAAAAAAAACAGATTTAAAAGCTATAATTTAGCTGAACAACTAGTGCTACAGAAACGTGCTATATATCTCTGAAAAGATAATTTAATATGCTAAATACTCTTCATATGGTAAAATTGTCTGAATATAATAGATTTAGAGTTATGATAAAAGTTTTTTTTTAAAACCAATTTTTGACTATTCTCAAAATTGAGTCGAACGATTTCTTTTTAAATTGTATATAGCCCTTGAGATTCCTCAACTTTTGATGTATAGCACTTTTTACCCTAAAAATTACCGTTTGGGAGATATTAAGCGATACAAAGTGCAACTGGTTTCCGCTCCGTATACGTAATATTTCATACTTATTGGAATAAACAAGAAAAAACCCAATTTGATGAAAAATATTCTTATTAGATTTTTTCAAACGGAAAATCTGTTATGGTTTTACGGTCTCCGTATACGTAATATTTCATACTTATTGGAATAAACAAGAAAAAACCCAATTTGATGAAAAATATTCTTATTAGATTTTTTCAAACGGAAAATCTGTTATGGTTTTAGGGTCCTTTACTTGCATGCAGCTAATCGAAATAGGAAACTTGATTTATTTGTTCTACCACTTTGGAAAAACCCGCTAGTTCAGCGGGAAATGTAAGAAACGACAGATTTCTCTTGGAATCTGAAACTATACAACCCTTGAGATTCCAAACTTTTGCTATTAAAATAGGTAATTGAAGCGATAAAACTTGTTATTAAAAAGTTTAATATTCATATTATATGTTTCATTCTTATTAAAATGTGAATGTAAGCAACCCATACCTTATTAGAATAAAGTTAAGCCGAAGTGGAACATGAAAGTGTGTGTTTGGTTTTTCAATAGCCAAGCCATATGGGGACGACTCCTAGTCATGGTATGGGGGTACTTAAACTCTTGTGCAAAAAAAATTTTGATATCAAACAAAAACACCTCTTAACGAGGTAAAAACTAGTGGCGAAAGCGCTCTTAACAAAAATTTCTGATATCAACAATTGTGACGAAAAATTATATTACATTCGATAAAATAAATAAACTATATTAAATTTATGTATTCGGCACGCTACAGCAGAAAATTTATGTGTAGGTAAAAAAATATTTACTGTTGCGGGCTGAAATCATGTAAGAAAATAACTTCATAGAACTACGTTCTTTTTCAAAAGGAGGGAGATGTAGTATGCATGTATCATTGTAGCGAGTAGCCACTGTACCGACACCAACATTGTGTTACAGTGTACTTAAGGGGTTATATACCTTTTTGAGCGAAAAAATTGAGGGAACTTTGGATTTTTTTTCAGGTGTGTAGCAATTATTTTATGGTACTGAAGTTATTATTTATTGATAGTACATGTTTTTATCAAAACAACAAGCGTTTGTTCTGGAAAAAATATAAATAATATACGAAGTTATGGCAATTCTCTCGGAACCCTTTTTTTTTATAGCGGCTTGCGGTGACCATGATGAAAGTCCAGCAGGTCAACTGATAGTATTATTTCCAGTTCGTGAACGATTATTTTCAAGAATATTTGGTTTTTTCTGCATACAGTAACGATTTTTCCAAAAAGTTGATTTTTCGAGTTCTAAAAATTTTATTAAAAAATTTTGATCTGCAAAATCAAAATTGGCGCATAAAAACTGAATAATTCACGAACTCGGCACAATCATTACGAATAATTTAAAAAAAATATGAAGAAGATCGATCAAATAGTTTATGTGCAATCGCGGTCACAGCAAAGGCACTTTTGGAAAAACACGACTTTGAGATAATCGCATTCAAAGTTTTACGTTGAGTATATGCAACTATTGAAGTCGAGCAGACAAACTTACAAGTCATCGTCGAGCTATTATTCGGATCTCTATGAAAATTTGGGAAAATGTTCTCTAGGTGATATACTTTAGGATTCAGCAAAAAAAAAATTTTTCGTTTTTATGGAAAAAAAAAGGTATATAACCCCTTAAACAAATACAAAAGTGCCGGCCGCTAAACTTTTGCGACCAGCCGAAATATGAATGCGCCTCAGAGCCCAACTCATGGGAAGTGCTAGTGTCAGCATATTCCCATGGCCTGAGTGCAGACACATACAAGGCATGCATGTACAACTTCTCTCGCGCTCTCAAATGCAATTGCCGGCATATACTTCGATATATAAATGACGGCCGCTGCCAATGTTTGCAGGCAGCGCAGCCGCAAATAGCTAGCTGTAATTCATTCATATTTTGACTATTCCTGAATAAAGATCTGCCCATGGCAGTTATAACAAATGACAATTCTTTTGATGAAAATATAATGGCAAATATAACATTAGAATAACCAAATTAGTTTGTAATTTGTAATAAGTTTTGCCCTTTGAAAGAAATGTATTAAATCTTTTTAAGACTTGCAAGTGAAATATATTTTAGCAGAAGGATATCGGTGGGTTTTATAAAGAATTTTTATTTAATCGAATGCTTTTTCGCCGTCATCTAAAAATGTGTATATACACATACAGACGCACGCAAATCTTGTTTTCAGAATTCCTTTTTTCATACTTTTTTCCACCTCCATTAGAATTATTCGCTCATTTTCATCGTTCAATTAAACACCTTTTTAAAAAAGCCTTTTAAATAGTTCATGAGGTATTTCGTTAGTATGCGGACACATCTAACGGTTTGGCTGTTTCCATATGCCAGAGAGCAAAACTGCATGATTTTGAGGCCATGACGTCATAATGGACACAGCGGAATAGGAGAAATTTGGCTTGGGTAAGGGGGCTTTATATCCAAAAAAATTGAAGCAGTTATTTGCTGGTATGCCTTAAGATTATGAACTGCACATTTCAAACAACTTTGGCAACATTTATAAAAGAGAAACGGCAAAAGTAAAAATTAAAAAAAAACAAATGGAATTTTGGGGCAGCTTGGCATTTCTTATTGTACCAATTAATACTTTGGACGCGTTTTTGAATTATTTTAATTTTTTTTTAAATTTTTTAATCAGTTTGTTTTTTTTTGCAGGAGCTGCTAATCATTGGAATGCATATTCAATTTAGTAATAACAAAATAAATTTGTAACTTGAAATTAGTTTTTTCCCATTAAAGAAATGTGTTAAGTTGGTTAAAGAAATACAAATAAAATATTTTGTTTCAAATATTAGTGTGTATTAAAAAAATGTCGTATTTAAACGAATCTCATTTCCCCCGTCATCTACTTATGCATATACAGTTGCGGCAACAAAAATAGCACCAAAGTGTGGGCAATTTTTCTTTCTGCTACAAAATGGTCATTTTTTGCAAGGGTAAGTAGGGTTACATATCCTTTAACTAAAATAAAAGTGGTTGTGGGCGTAATGCGGATGGTTTTTAAAACATCGATACATTTATGAAGAAAGTAGCATAATTATGCGGCAACAAAAATAGCACTATTAACGGTTTTTGGGTATAAAACTTCATTTGCTCAGATTTGTTGGCTGTTTTTCGTTTTGTTGTACTAAGAATAAGTACTACTAAGTGAACTGGTAAAATAATGAAGTGTTCCCAATGGGTCATTTAGCGCGCTGTAATGATACAGATAGAAGGACATTTAAAAAGCTAATTTATAAAGGCAATGCAAAATATGAGTTAAAATAATGATTAGTAGTTACCTAAAACAAGAACACAAAAGAATAGCACGCATTACGAAAGCCGCAATGACCCCATAACTGTTAAAAAGTCATGTGCATGAATGCAAGTAGGACCCGTTTTAGGCGCCTATCAAGTCGCTTTTTTTTTTTTAATATTTGTAAGTACATAAAAAGTTGGATATGATGTACATAAACCAAAATTATGCGCTTGACGTTAATAAAAAAATCTCCCTAGACTGCAGAGCATGGGTGAATTTGAAGGACTAGTCTTAAATAAGGTCCACAATAAAAGGGAAACTCTTATATGGTCTGGCGGCTGAAAATTGCTCATGTTTAGATGAAAAAGACTTTAAATTCACATCAGATAACCTACATATCCAAAATTGAGTCCCCAATTCACATTTGCAAAGAATAATAATGGTGAAGCAAGTATCATGGTATGGGCATATTCTCGTACTATAATGTTGGTACCATATCATAATGTAAACCCATACATGATCAACATGTTCACCTTGATAGCTCAGAAATTGTGATGCAATTTTATTCGTAATACAAAACTAATTTATTTTGGAAGCTTTTCCACGGTTATAAACCAAAAAAAATCAGATAGAAAGACGTCCAAAGTTTTAAAACCCTTAGGCTAAATGGTATAATGGGGACCTTACAAGCCCCAGAACTAAAGCACATCGAAAATATTTGCAGAAATGTTAAAAAACTATGTTTTTAATGCAAAACCAAAGAAAAAAAACTGCCCGTGAGCTATTTTGAAAGAGCCAGACAAAAATTTTGCAAAGGGAAAATTCTGGTGTCTACTGACGTCAAGGTCGGTCTTTGTTGTTGTTGTTGTTGTTGTTGCAGCCCAAGCTTTAGAACAGTGGTCGGCACACACATATCATCACAAGTTTGCCTTGCATTAGTGTGAGTGTAACAAACACGAAGTTTGCGCGCGGCGTGCTGTAGCGAGACGTCTCTCTGCTTTGCACTGAGATCCTCTGCCACAGCAACAAAAAAGCGCGCCGAAGTTGAGAAAAAATGACCCGAAGACCCATGCCGAAGTCACACGAACATGTACCGTTATACGTGAGCGAGCAGAGGATGGGCAGAACACTTCCCTATGCTCACTAGATAGGCCGCTGCCGACCACTGCTTTAGAACAATATTTTTTTACCTTAAGATGTATGAAATCATACATTTCAATCAAAAAAATTTTCAAATCGCGTTATTTTTAAGTTTTTTAAGCCTTTTCTTTAAGTGGTGCTATTTTTGTTGCTGCATAACTTTGCTACTTTTTTGATAAATGTAATAAAATTTTAAAAACCATCCGCATTGTGGGCGTAACCCCTTTTATTTTAGTTAATAGATATGTAACCCTACTTACCCTTACAAACAGAATAAAAATATTGCAAAAAATGACCATTGTGTAGCACAAAGAAGAATTGCCTACACACTGGTGCTATTTTTGTTGCCGCAGCTGTATACTCACACCTGCACGGCTATCATGTTTTCAATATTCTTGCTTTCATTAGAATTCTACTTGGATGTCCCTCCGGGCTTTTTATATTTGCTGAAACATAGGAATGCAATTTCTATTAAAGATTGTAATGTGGGTGGTTTCCCTGTGTCAAAAAAAAAGTAAGATGTTGTAGAGGAAACAGCTAAAAGCTATTGATTTCGGACGACACAGACGATCGACAGGATTTCGAGAAGTGTACCTCTTGCTGTGCTCAAACTAGCTCGCCGGATTGTCGTGGGGTCTTTCTACTCTCCTATATGCCAATCGATCCCATTAGCATAATATTTTAGGTACACGTATGACTGCGAATTTATGACTATTAAAAGTTGTGGGATTGGCAAATATAATAACTGTAATCGGCTAACGACTATAGCCAAGTGGTGGTTTCGTTCTTCAGACTGGGAATTAGATGTTAGTTATCCCATTTCTTTACCCTCCCTTCCTTTATCATATTCTATGTTAATATGACCCTTTTAAAGGTTCTAGTTTTAAGTCATATTAACACTGCCCTACACATACTCTACTCGGGACGAGTAAATAAAGAAATTAGGCGATCATTTTAATGTTAAGAGTACATTTTAATAATTCAAACAAGTGTCAAAACTATCCATAGTAATTCTCACAGTTTTCCAATATTGTTTTTAGCGTATATAATTTTATATTTATAAAGAAAGAAAAATAGTTATAAGCTAAGATCAAAATTTAGATGAACTAAATAGTTGTACGATAGTATGTATTTAGGATATTAGGATTTCATTTTTTGTATCTTTAGTTAAGAATGGGGCGCAAGTATATATATAATTTAGAGGATTTAATTCATTTTTTTTATTATTCTTACTGTAACTCACTCTTTACTTTTTGTATCAATTTCCAAGCGTGACCGTTGAGCTCAAGGATGACGGTGGTTGATGAGTGCTGTATTAGGGAATCAAAAAGATTTATGAGTAAAACAAGGCCTACTCTTAACTAGAAATATACTTCATTATTTTGTTTTCATACCCTTATTCACGTACCATCCTCGACACTATACTTAAGTTCAAAATTTACGTAAAGGCTAACAATCTAAATATTATTTATAAAAGAAAAAAAAGTCTCGAACAGCAGTCCATCTTTAGCAGCAACAGTTTTAGAGCAACTGCCTTGCGCATACAGCTTCGATTTCAAAGCCACTCCCGTAGCCACATTGGCACAGTTTGAGAGGCGGCGATGTGTTGGCCAAAACTGATTTTAGCGAAGCGTGATTGTCATCCGGGTTCCCTGAAGACGATCAGGAGTAGTACAGGTCACAATTATGGGGTCATTGGAGCACTATTTCTTCTTGTTAGTGGGGTTGCTCTGACAGTTTATGTAATCATGACCACGTGCAGTTTACGACCTTTGATCCGGACCTGGATCCGGCGTGAAGAATAAGCCTCTCCGATAGCTTGGGGTCTGCGGTTCCAGGTTTAGTTGTTTCCAATTAAAAGTCCCTCGTCGAAAGGTATCAGGCCCTCAAAGGGGCCAGGCGAGTACACGGCCTTAGACGGCAACTCCCGAGTAGGAAAGATCTTTGGTTTTTAATCCCTTTTAACCGGTAAGGTGATGCGAACGATTATTCAGATTGGAGTATTAAATAATAGATTCCGGGTGACACGAGGTTGCTTTATGTAATGGATTTTGGACAACTTGTGTTCGCACTTGTGTTCGCAATGACTCGATCGGCGGTAATGAATTTGTCTTTTGTCGCTTAAAGAAGTTTTGGGCTCGCAACCGAGCTTTTGAGAGTTCGTGCAGAGCTGCCGACCCCGAATTACTCAAGCCGGGGCGATAACGGAGGAATCATACGATTTTCTACCTGCTTATTGCTTATCTATCATATATGAGCGTTTTCTCGATGCACTCTTGCAAGGCGAAGCTTTCTGCATATGAACCATAAAATGTCTTATACTTCAGAAGTTTCACTCAATGGAAATTATAAAGAGAACATTAAGAGCATAGCTATTTGTACTTTCTATTTAAACTGACCACTACACCCAGTTTGCGAGTGCTAGGTATAACTAGCAATGAGAAAACAGAAAGAAGGACAGTTCCTTATGTTCTTATTTGGATATCTTTTAGATGAAAGATTCCTAACTTTTTACCTTGTTCATTTAATAACTGATAATAAGACGATCCTACCTTGCGTTCAACCATGGCTGGTACAAAGACTGGTGCCAATTTTGCACTAAACTTTTTGATTGCACTACTTTGGCAAAAATTTCGAACGAATACTTTATCACCTTCCTTTAAACTTATATTTCTACTACGCAAATTGTATCTAGCTGCATTTCGATCATGTGTCTCGGAAATGTTTTGACGTGCGGCTATACGCATGGTTTGAAGCGCATCTGGATATCCTATTTTAGTATCCCCCGAAAGTAATTGAAGTCGACGTAGTATCTCATAATCTTTCCCGTTTAATAACATATTTTGCCCAAATGCTAACAGATATGGAGAATATCCCGTACTTTGGTGAACGGTGGATCTTAATGCTGCACTAATTTCTGGTAACTTAACATCCCAAGTGGTGTGATCCTGTTTTATATAGGCCCGTATTGCTGCCAAAACTGATCTGTTTAGCCGCTCGCTGGCATTAGCCTGAGGCGAGTAAATCGCAGTACATATATGCTTGACTCCAAAACGGGTAGTGAATGCTTTAAAATAGTTAGACACAAACTGTGACCCATTATCGGTCAATATAGTTTCAGGTACGCCAAAAGTACAAAACAGACTGTTTTCCAAAAATTCACATGTTCGGTTTGAGGTAAACTTTCGAAGCGGGTGCAGGAAATGGAATTTTGTAAAGTGATCTACTACTATAAGGATTCCAATGTTTCCATTTTGTGATCTCGGGTAAGGTCCTAGAAGATCCATGTAAAGCTTCTGGAAAGGTCGATCGGACATCATGGGCTTTCCCATAGGCGGCTTTAAGACTACGTTAGGATGTTTGGTCTGACGACAAACATCGCAGCCGGTTATGTATTCCCGTATCTGCTTTACCATCTTCGGCCAAAACAAATATCTTCTGATTTTTTCAATAGTTTTTCCTACTCCCCTATGAGCTGCGTTAGGCGGGTCATGGGCTCTGATAATAACATCTAATGTTAGTCCAGCCGGTACCCATAATTTCCAGACTAATTGGTCGTC
Source organism: Drosophila suzukii (assembly GCF_043229965.1). Taxonomy (NCBI): domain Eukaryota; kingdom Metazoa; phylum Arthropoda; class Insecta; order Diptera; family Drosophilidae; genus Drosophila; species Drosophila suzukii. The sequence goes on along the minus strand of NW_027255938.1, from coordinate 179,706 downwards.
AGTGTCATTGCCCCTAACTGGTTCAGTTCTTTTATAAATTATCCCATCTATGATCTTTAAATCGGGTAACTTAGCCTGATTATTACGAATATTTTCTATAAGATTAACATACTCCTCTGATTTGAACTCCTCGGAATTAAGATCGACTATTGGTCCCTGTTCTTCTACTTCGGATACGACAGGTTCCTCTTTTCGCGAAAGCGCGTCTGCTACAACGTTTTGGGTTCCTTTTCTATGGGTTATTCGGAAGGAGAACCCTTGTAATTGTATTGCCCAACGAGCCAAACGACCAGACAATTCTTTTTGACTCATAAGCCACTGTAGAGACGCGTGATCAGTAGCTACTTCAAAATCCTGACCCTCTACGTACGCCCGAAACTTACGAATTCCTCTTATTACCGCCAAACATTCTAGCTCCGTTACTGAGTAGTTTCTTTGAGCCTTCGACAGCTTTTCGGACATAAATGCTACAGGTAGTTCCTCGTTCTCCTCATTGTTTTGTGCTAACACACATCCCAATCCAAAAGTACTTGCGTCGCACAAAAGCAGAAAAGGTTTCGTAAAAATTGGGGTGGATAAAATTGGAGCGGACGTAAGACATCGTTTAAGGGTGTTAAAGGCTTCGTCTGCTGTAGAATTCCATGCATAGTGTTTCGAGCTCTTTAGAAGCTCGGTAAGCGGACAACTGACTGTGGCATAATTATCAACAAAACGACGATACCACCCGGCCAGACCCAGAAAACGCCTAAGTTGCTTTACTGATTTCGGTATTGGAAAATCTTCAATTGCTTTAATCTTGCCCGGATCGGTTTTCAGTTGGCCATATCCAATTATGAACCCGAGATACTTAATTTCCTGCATACAAAAATGGGACTTTGCTACGTTAATCGTAAGATTAGCTTTCCGTAAGTGCACCGCTACTTCTCGTAATAACATAAGATGTGATTCAAAATCATCGGACAACACTAAAAGATCGTCCAAATAGACGAAAACTCGCGTTCGCAGATGAGCGGGTATCACCTGATCAATAAGCCTACATAGAGTCTGAGCGGCATTCGTTAGCCCAAAAGGCATAACTTTATACTGGTAAAGTGGCCTGTTTGGTATAGTGAATGCAGTGTAAGGTCGAGAAGACTCAGCTAAAGGTATTTGCCAGTAGGCATGCTTCATATCCAGCCCTGTTATGTATTTGGCTGGAGGCAGCCGACTAAGTATCCCATCTATATGGGGCAAGGGATAGGCGTCCTTTCGTGTGTGTCTGTTAATTTCGCGTGAGTCTAAGCATAACCTGTTTTTATTTCCTTTTTTAACCAATACGCAATTACTGCTCCACGGACTTTTTGAAGGTTCTATGACATCTAAGGCTATCATCTTTTCCACTTCCTCAAACATCCATTTCTCTTTGGCCGGTGAGATTGGCCAATGCCTTTGCTTAACTGGAGTCTCTGTATTTATAATCATCGAGTGTTCAATCAGAGATGTACGACCCAGTCCTTCGCGTTCAAATGATGGAAATGTTTTTATGACTGCCCCAAGTTTAACTTTCTGATCTTCAGTTAATAAATGCATTTTTGGATCCTCTTTTCTGGAGGAATCATCTCCTGTATCTAACTCACCCACTGTTTCTTCCTTCTTAAGTAACTTAGCTAAAAGCCCGAAATTCTGCCAGAAGTCAACTCCTAAGTAAACATCTTGTTTTAATTCCGGAATCAAAAAAAATTCTATTTCCTTAACTTTATCTTGAAACCTAATTGGGATTAAAAGTTTTGCGATAACTGAACAAGACTCATTGCTGGCTGTTCGTATTTTCCCTAAACATTTGCGGGTTTTCTGATGATGTGCTAAGGTTTTGGCTGCGGCTCCCCCTAAACAACTTACAGTTGCACCCGAATCCAAAAGCGCTTTAAAAGTTGTACCTTCTATTATAATGTCAGTGTATAAACGGTTGTCGGAACTCAAAATGACTGCTGATATTATTCGGGCCCGATCTGCTTTTACTTTTTTCCAGAACTCCCGACTTCTTAATGTAGATCGTTTGGGTTTGATCCGTATATTGAGTAATGGATTGTTATATAGTTCTTTTTCGTTTTTATCTAATAGTTCGTCTAAAGTTTGAGTTGCGGCTTGACTGACTAATTTTAATGGATAAGAGTGTAACTTAGAAGTTTGGTCTACTTTCGCGACGTTAATATCAAACATCTTAAATGGTTCTACTTGGTCGGATGCGCTGATCGATGCTGGTTCTGCGCATCCTGCTTCCGGTTTCCCGACGGATTGCATTTTGGACACCGAGGCTTGTATACATCTTTAGCACCACATCCGTAACAATGCAATCGCTTTTCCGCCAAACACTCCTTATAACCATGGCCGACCTGATCACAGTTAAAGCAAGTCACTTTTGTCCAATCCCTTTTTACTATCTGTGCCACAGATTCTTCTTCCTCTTCAGTATCGGTTAGGATCTCGGATACGTGCTGTTTTCCGAACCTGTTTCTAGGTATGGCATTGTTAGTTTCTATACAAAAGTTGTCATGTTTCTTAACTTCTTCACGCAGTTCGCAGCGGTTTTTAATTTTTAGGTGAAGAAGCTCGTATCTAAGTGAGACTTTAGCATTGCGCTTTAAAATATCCACTATTTTATCTTCTGCTACTTCACTGGAAAGACGAGATACTAGGTCTTCCATGGCTGATTGGAAATCGTCAAATGATTCCCCTTCTCTTTGTCGCCTTCTCCTTATCAACTCCCACAAGTCAAAGTCATCTTTCGTATCATCGAATCCTTGCCTAAAGGCTACCGAAAAGGTAGCTAAATTGATTCCTTACTCCTTCTGCGTTTCTTTGTGAAGGTTGATTCCTTTGTACTTCACTTTGAGGATCCGGTTGCTGCGGCTGTGTCGGAGTTAAGTCCGTACCTAATGTAAGTCTTCCTAGTTGTGCTCTAAGACTCTCTTCTATAGTCCTTTTTACAAATGAACTAAGTTCTGTCATCATGTCTTTTTGCTGGCTTTTTATAATAGCATGGATAACGTTTGAAGTATTCTCGCTCTCATCTCCTTCTTGAGAGTAAGGTGCTGTACTTGCAACTGAGTTATCTCTTCCGTTTCGAGTCTGTGATCTGGTTCTCATCTTCCTGCGATCGAAATCTGTACGGTTTTGTCGAGACTTAGCCCCTCGTCCCCTCCCTCGACCACTAGGTCTTTGCTCGGGAGATAGAAATTCAAAATTTTGTTGAGCTGGAGCTAAATTCATATTATCTGGTAGTTCAGCCGCTAGAGTGTTTTCCTCAAAGGTGATCATAGCCGGATTAAATTCGTTTTTGCAAATAATGCATATCCGGCTCGTTTTCAAAAATTCCTGCATGCAACTATCGTGAAAGCGATGTCCACATGGTGTGGTACAATTTAACTGCGTTGTAGTTAATGCCTCTTTACAGATGTCGCAAAATTCGGGGGCAGGTTCCCCCAGATCGCCGCCTACTGCCCCACCTTCTGGGGTGCGTTGTAACGGCATTTTAATTATAAGTAAATTTGTTGCGTTTAGAAATTAATTGTCCTAGACTAGCTTTCCTCTAAACTCAAGAATGTTTGTTTTATAATCAAATACAAAAAAAAATTCGTCCCTTTTGAGCATGTTTTAGTCAGTAAAATATAAAACTACTAGCTGAGAACGAAACACTTCCTTTTGAAATTTAATATACATTTTGTTTGCTTTTATAGAAACTAATCTGGTAGTGGTTAATCTCCAAATAATGCATCTAGCAAATTAAATATCCAACTGCTTTGATTTAATTTCCTTTCACAAACTTTGGTGATATATGGTTTATAGTTTGGACGCCCTATCCTGATACTCCGAATGGATGACGTAAAATCGCAAACTAAAATTGACCTAAATATCTATGTCTACTTTGTCAGCCTTACTGAGTTTGTATCCACTTATACTCTGAATTAATAAAGGTCGGTTAATCCAGTTTTGAATTAGACATCGCCTATCCGTTAATATCATCCAGAACTTAAAAGGGACAGACTCAGTTTAGCATGACTATTTGCAAAATACTATTGTTTTTGGGTGGGATTGGAAGAGCTTTATTTGCGGTATCTAAAACCTTAATTTTTCTCCTGGTTTCAAAGGCCTCACGTTCGGGCGCCAATTATGTAATGTGGGTGGTTTCCCTGTGTCAAAAAAAAAGTAAGATGTTGTAGAGGAAACAGCTAAAAGCTATTGATTTCGGACGACACAGACGATCGACAGGATTTCGAGAAGTGTACCTCTTGCTGTGCTCAAACTAGCTCGCCGGATTGTCGTGGGGTCTTTCTACTCTCCTATATGCCAATCGATCCCATTAGCATAATATTTTAGGTACACGTATGACTGCGAATTTATGACTATTAAAAGTTGTGGGATTGGCAAATATAATAACTGTAATCGGCTAACGACTATAGCCAAGTGGTGGTTTCGTTCTTCAGACTGGGAATTAGATGTTAGTTATCCCATTTCTTTACCCTCCCTTCCTTTATCATATTCTATGTTAATATGACCCTTTTAAAGGTTCTAGTTTTAAGTCATATTAACACTGCCCTACACATACTCTACTCGGGACGAGTAAATAAAGAAATTAGGCGATCATTTTAATGTTAAGAGTACATTTTAATAATTCAAACAAGTGTCAAAACTATCCATAGTAATTCTCACAGTTTTCCAATATTGTTTTTAGCGTATATAATTTTATATTTATAAAGAAAGAAAAATAGTTATAAGCTAAGATCAAAATTTAGATGAACTAAATAGTTGTACGATAGTATGTATTTAGGATATTAGGATTTCATTTTTTGTATCTTTAGTTAAGAATGGGGCGCAAGTATATATATAATTTAGAGGATTTAATTCATTTTTTTTATTATTCTTACTGTAACTCACTCTTTACTTTTTGTATCAATTTCCAAGCGTGACCGTTGAGCTCAAGGATGACGGTGGTTGATGAGTGCTGTATTAGGGAATCAAAAAGATTTATAAGTAAAACAAGGCCTACTCTTAACTAGAAATATACTTCATTATTTTGTTTTCATACCCTTATTCACGTACCATCCTCGACACTATACTTAAGTTCAAAATTTACGTAAAGGCTAACAATCTAAATATTATTTATAAAAGAAAAAAAAGTCTCGAACAGCAGTCCATCTTTAGCAGCAACAGTTTTAGAGCAACTGCCTTGCGCATACAGCTTCGATTTCAAAGCCACTCCCGTAGCCACATTGGCACAGTTTGAGAGGCGGCGATGTGTTGGCCAAAACTGATTTTAGCGAAGCGTGATTGTCATCCGGGTTCCCTGAAGACGATCAGGAGTAGTACAGGTCACAATTATGGGGTCATTGGAGCACTATTTCTTCTTGTTAGTGGGGTTGCTCTGACAGTTTATGTAATCATGACCACGTGCAGTTTACGACCTTTGATCCGGACCTGGATCCGGCGTGAAGAATAAGCCTCTCCGATAGCTTGGGGTCTGCGGTTCCAGGTTTAGTTGTTTCCAATTAAAAGTCCCTCGTCGAAAGGTATCAGGCCCTCAAAGGGGCCAGGCGAGTACACGGCCTTAGACGGCAACTCCCGAGTAGGAAAGATCTTTGGTTTTTAATCCCTTTTAACCGGTAAGGTGATGCGAACGATTATTCAGATTGGAGTATTAAATAATAGATTCCGGGTGACACGAGGTTGCTTTATGTAATGGATTTTGGACAACTTGTGTTCGCACTTGTGTTCGCAATGACTCGATCGGCGGTAATGAATTTGTCTTTTGTCGCTTAAAGAAGTTTTGGGCTCGCAACCGAGCTTTTGAGAGTTCGTGCAGAGCTGCCGACCCCGAATTACTCAAGCCGGGGCGATAACGGAGGAATCATACGATTTTCTACCTGCTTATTGCTTATCTATCATATATGAGCGTTTTCTCGATGCACTCTTGCAAGGCGAAGCTTTCTGCATATGAACCATAAAATGTCTTATACTTCAGAAGTTTCACTCAATGGAAATTATAAAGAGAACATTAAGAGCATAGCTATTTGTACTTTCTATTTAAACTGACCACTACAAGATTTGCAAATAAAATATTTCTAAGTAAAAGGATATCAGAAGGTACTATAAAGAATTTGTGTTTAAACGACACTCCTTTTCCCCATCATCTGCAAATGCATTTATATTGTTCATTTAATTTTGTTCTTTTTTAATCTGCAGAATATCATTGATCACACAAAAATTTGGCATCAGAAAAAAGTTATATTAAAAAAATCGAGTAAATTGTGTCGAAGAGAATGAAAATATTTTATCAAATGTGACACTAACAGAAACTAATTCATAACTTCTTCCTTAGAAGGCATTAAAGACTCAAATTTTTAGGGTACCTACATTTAAGACGCCTCACAATTTAAACGAGCCGCTAGCCGCTTGGTTCACAAACTATCCTTGCCCCTTAACTATCCTTACCCCACACTCCCCTATTATAAATCAAACAAAAACACCTCTTAACGAGGTAAAAAGTAGTGGCGAAAGCACTCTTAACAAAAATTTCTGATATCAACAATTGTGACGAAAAATGATATTATATTCGATAAAATAAATAAACTATATTAAATTTATGATTTCGGCCCGCAACAGTAAATATTTATTTACCTACACGTAAATTTTCTGCTTTCCAAAACCCTAAAACTAAGATGGGATGCATACAAACCCACAAACAAAGGGACAAACATTTTCATTTTGGGAAGAAGGTTAGGTTAGGTTAGGTAGGAGTGGTTGGAGACTAAATATTAGTCCCCTCACTTAGGCCACAATGGGCCCCTTGTGATACCACATGATCTCTGAAAGATCCGTTTCCCTAGCTCATGGGTTTTCTGCCTTCGCGAAGTATTCTGTTCTTCTTAAGAAACATAGTAGTTTTTGAATGCTTACGTCCTGAATGGCCGCAAGGTTCGGAAGTGTGTAGCTACCTAGGGTTTGAAAGCGCTTTAGGTTATGCGCTGGGCAGAAGCATAGGAGGTGTTCGATGCTCTCCTCTTCGTCTATCTCTTTGCAGCTGCGGCAGAAGTCGTGGTTACTTAGACCCAGCCTTATCGCATGAGTCCCTATAAGACAGTGGCCCGTGAGGGCATTTAGGAGAGTGGAGATGTCCTCCCTACTACATTGTAGGAGAGTTTTTGTTCTTTTCGTGTTATAGTTTGGCCATGTGAGTCTAGAATTGTGGCATGTTGAGATTGAGTTCCAACGGTTGTTGGAAAGAGTATACAATCTCTGCCTGAGAAGGAGCTTGCAGGTAGCCATGGGTATCCCTACCGCGTCCTTATCACGAAGGATATCGGCGGTTGTCCCCTGTCTTGCCAGCTCGTCTGCTATGCAGTTGTCCTCAATGTTGCGGTGCCCAGGCACCCAGATGAGGTTGATTCTCAGATGAGTGGCCATCTCGTTAAGAGATTTGCGGCATTCAGAGATTGTTTTTGAGCTCGTTGTGTAGGAGTCGAGGGCCATGAGGGCAGCTTGACTATCCGAGAATATGAAGATATCACTGTCTTTATGTACAGACGTGTTCAGGTGGGTAGTGGCTTCCTGAATTGCCATCACTTCCGCTTGGAAAACACTACAGTGGTCTGGTAGGCGGAATGAGACTTTTATGTCTAGTTCGGGGGAGAAGACTCCCCCACCTGTTTGGGAGTTAAACTTGGAGCCGTCAGTGTATATGTTGACGGCGTTTACGAATTGATGTGGGAGGTTGTCCCAGTCTGAACGGGTGGGTATATGAATTTTGTATCTTCTTTCGAAGTTGACTATGGGTGGGACGTAGTCTGTATAACGTGGTAGGGGTGAATGTTTTGATAGGATAATGGAGTGACCCGTGGAGCCCGTTATCCATGCCGCTGCTTCACGGAGCCTCAGCGCTGTTGCAGATGCCCAGCTTTTGGCAAGTAGGTCCAGGGGTTGGAGATCGAGAATTGTGTTTAGTGCCTCGGTGGCGGTAGTGCGCAGCGCCCCACTGATGCAGAGCTCTGCGCTTCTTTGGATCTTGTGAAGGATCCGGAGGTTGCAGTTCTTATCTAGAGAAGGCCACCAAACGATGTTTCCGTAGAGGAGAATGGGCCTGACTATTGCAGTATATAGCCAGTGAACTATCATGGGGGAGAAACCCCACTTCCTCCCTATGGCTTTTTTTACAAGCGAAGAGGGCTATGGCCGCTTTGCGTGTGCGATCTAGGATGTTATCAGTCCAGAGGAGCTTTTTGTCAAGGATGACACCTAGGTACTTTGCTTGGTTGCTAAAGGTTAGGCGCGTTTGGTGTAGTTTTGGGGGAACTAGAATTGGTACCTTGTACTTCCTTGTAAAGAGAACTAGCTCGGTCTTTTCCGGGTTAACTCCCAGTCCACAGCCAGCCGTCCACCGGGAAAGGGTGGATAGGGCTGTCTCCATTAGATTACAAAGGGTTTGCGGGAATTTGCCCTGCAGTAGGATAACCACGTCATCCGCGTAGGCTACCACTTTTGTGCCCGCCTCTTCTAGAAGTGATAGCAGTTTGTTGACCACCAAAACCCATAGAAGAGGTGAGAGTACGCCCCCTTGTGGGGTTCCTCTACTGACATTCCTGGTCGAGAGGGCCGATCCCATAGTGGAGTGCACTACCCTGCTGGTTAGCATGGTGTGTATGAGTCCCACTATGGACCGCTCAATGCCCAGTTCAGTCAGAGCACCAGTGATCGCCGTTGGGGTGACGTTGTTGAAGGCGCCTTCTATGTCTAGAAACGCTGCAAGAGAGTATTCCTTATTGTGGAAGCCTCGTTCTATACTGTACACTAGAGAGTGGAGGGCGGTATCGGTTGATCTACCCTTACGGTACGCATGCTGTGCGTCAGAGAGTAGGCTATGGTCGATGGTTAGTCTGATATGGGTGTCAATTAGCCTTTCCAGGGTCTTCAACAAGAAGGAAGAGAGACTGATCGGGCGGAAGTCCTTTGGGTTTGTGTGGGAGGGCTTGCCGGCTTTTGGTATAAAAATTACCTTAACGTCCAGCCACCTTGTTGGAATATGGTTTAGAGCAAGGCAGCCGTGGAAGATGGCTGTCAGCCAGGGAAGGGACATATCTAATGTCAGTTGTAGCTGGGCCGGGAAGAACCCATCTGGGCCAGGTGATTTGAAGGGCTTAAAAGAGTTAACAGCCCACCGAATGCGGTCAGGGTTTGAAATGTTGGCAATACTCTGGTCGTCTAGATTCACCTCTATGTGGAGGTCCTCCACTACCTGGGTATTGTTAGGGAAGTGTGTGTCTAACAGTAGTTCAAGGGTTTCCTGACTGTTTTCCGTCCAGCCATCAGCATTGGTTTTAAGATAGCCAATGGTAGCTGGAGCTTTAGCTAGAATTCTTCTGAGTCTGGATGCCTCCGCAGTAGATTCTATGCTACTGCAGAAGTTAGCCCAGGCTCTTCGTTTTGATATTCTTATTTCCTTTTTGTATAGGCTTAGTTTTGAATGATATAGATTCCAGGAGGATTCGCTATTGTTGTATTTAGCTTTATTGAAGTAAGTTCTACACTCTCTTTTAAGGTTCGCTAGGGTTGGGTTCCACCATGGGGGTTTGTGCTTTGTTTTAACTGTTCTACTTGGGCAAGCCCTTTTTAAGGCCTCACCGCAGATATCAGTAAAAGTGTTAACTAGGCTATCTAATTCTTGACGGTTGCGTATGTGTGTCGGAGGAGCGGGTAGGTTCCTGTTGAGGAGATTTTTATAGTATCCCCAGTTGGTTAATCTTAGATTAGTTATGTTCTCGGCGGGAGGATGTTCTAGACTTATTGTAAATTCTATGTATCGGTGGTCCGAGAATGAGTGTTCGATCCCCACCTTCCACGCGTCTAGCTGGTTAAGTAAGGGATCAGATATTAGAGATATTCCGTCCAGCCATCAGCATTGGTTTTAAGATAGCCAATGGTAGCTGGAGCTTTAGCTAGAATTCTTCTGAGTCTGGATGCCTCCGCAGTAGATTCTATGCTACTGCAGAAGTTAGCCCAGGCTCTTCGTTTTGATATTCTTATTTCCTTTTTGTATAGGCTTAGTTTTGAATGATATAGATTCCAGGAGGATTCGCTATTGTTGTATTTAGCTTTATTGAAGTAAGTTCTACACTCTCTTTTAAGGTTCGCTAGGGTTGGGTTCCACCATGGGGGTTTGTGCTTTGTTTTAACTGTTCTACTTGGGCAAGCCCTTTTTAAGGCCTCACCACAGATATCAGTAAAAGTGTTAACTAGGCTATCTAATTCATGACGGTTGCGTATGTGTGTCGGAGGAGCGGGTAGGTTCCTGTTGAGGAGATTTTTATAGTATCCCCAGTTGGTTAACCTTAGATTAGTTATGTTCTCGACGGGAGGATGTTCTAGACTTATTGTAAATTCTATGTATCGGTGGTCCGAGAATGAGTGTTCGATCCCCACCTTCCACGCGTCTAGCTGGTTAAGTAAGGGATCAGATATTAGAGTAATGTCTAGTACTTCCCTCCTATTTCTAGTGATGAAAGTTGGGTCATTACCTTTGTTGCAGATGAATAGATTTGATTGAAGGAGATAGTCGTAGAGTAACTCACCCCTTTCGTTGGTGTTTGTACTTCCCCATTGTGTGTGGTGTGAGTTAGCGTCCCCACCCAGGATGAGTTCCTTAGATGAGTGAGTGCGTATGAGTTCTTGTGTGGTGGTGTTTGGTAGTGGCCCTTCGTAGTCGTGAGCCAGATAGAATGATGCTATGGTGTGATGGGTGTGTTCGTTTAGCTCCAGTCTGACCGTGGTAAGGTCGCCTTCGCTAAACTGTGGAATAAGAAATGTGTTAAAGTATGTTTTTGTAAGAATGCAGGTTCTGGTTTTACCCTTGTCCTTGGTGTAAAATAGCTTGTATAGGGGGGTTGATAGGCCACAGATGTTGTTACCAACAATCCATGGCTCTTGAATGAGGACTACGTCTATGTTGCCTGTTGCCAGGCGGGTGAGGAGGGCAGCGGATGCTGCCTTGCTGTGGTGCAGATTAATTTGCAGAAACTGCACCATCTTTGGGACTGGGGTCGGGCTGGGTACCCTCCGCTTCCTCCGCTATGTCCTGGAGGACAGAGCGCCCTGGTCGGGTTGTGTCCTGGGTGCACAGCTGTTTCAGGCTCTCCGTCAGCTCCGAGTCGGTTGACACGTAGCCGGTGAGGGTGGCCTCCTCGTGATCTGGTTCGTCGTCGCTCGTGGGTTCGTACGACGCACAGGCAGCCAGGTTGTCTGCCGCTATTTTATCGGTGTCATAAATACGAAGCTGGACCTTGTCGAACCCGTAGTTCACTCGGTGCTGTTGGGCTGCGAGGGGTTCCAAGCAGGCCTGGTTTAGGAGGATAACCACGCTCATGGTGACTCGCTCGGTTTTCTCCACCTTGACAACCTTCCAACCGTCTGTTGGAAGTTTTGGGTTGAACCTGGTCAGCAGGCTGAGTATAGCCTCTGGTTCCGATGGTTCCGACGGCAGCCACACCCTCGCTCTCGGTCGAGACGGGATGTCTGCAGCCTCACAAACTGCCAGCTTGGCCCCGGGGTAGACCTCGCCGACTTTGTCAATTGCAGCCTTGTAGAGTGCTGCCGATCTCTCGTCTTCGCAGGCGATCAACTTTACGTTGCCCTGGTACCACCCTGCATCTGTGCAATCGGGTGGCGGTCCTGGGTTTTCGTCCAGCACTTTCAAGGCCACTGTCGCAAGGGCCCGTCTAACCAGACCCCAATGGTTTCTTGGGATCCTTCCGCCTTCATCGCTCTGGTCGATGACTCCAATGATCTTCCGATCCTTTACCACTTCCGCAAAGGATCTCGACCATGTTCCGCGGTTGGTTACTTTGGCCTTCTTGCTCGCTGGTTGAGCTGACTCCATCGACCTCTCTCGCTTGTTGCTGGTAGTCATAGCGATGTCGAAATCTGGGATAACTGCCTTCGCCCAGGCTATGTCCTCTTGGATTTTCTGGTAATCCAATTTCGAAGTCTGATCCTCACGTATCGGATTGGTGGCCAGCCGTTTGAGGATCCTGGAAGCCTTCTTTCTTTCAAAAGGTCCTGCCTGGTTAGGTGGTACCCTCTTAAACTCCTTTGCCCTGGTACTCACCACGAGACCGGCTTTGGCGCTCCCCTCAGGTTGGAGTGGCTGGTTAGCCACACCTACGCTGGTGGGAGGCTTGGGCTTGTCGCTATGGCGAGTTGGGCTTAGCCGGCTGCGTTGTTCGCTGGCCTTGGCAGGGGTCGACGTCACGTGGACTGGGGTAGTCAGAGCCGTGATCTTGCTCTTTCTTTCGTCGTTGGTTACGACTTCCGACTTTATAAGAGTGTCGGGCTCTCGTCTTGTGCAGTCTTTTTGTTTAGTATTTGTTAAGTTCTCATGTTAAATCCCACGAGCTGCGGAGAAAGGACAGGTCCACCCGGGCAGAGATCCGCCGTACCTAGGTAAGGCTGACTTAGAACAGGCGGTCGCCACTTGCCTGAGCTCACCGTTTGAGACTGAGTTATTTAATGACTCGGGCTCCCAGCCAGATTGACTCTCGGCACGGTACGAGTGACACCTTAGTCCAGCCCGGGGTGAGATGAGTTGTGTGGGTGGGAAAGAGGTAGGTTCAAAGAGTGTTTTTTTTTTTTATATTCATTTATTTCATACAACTATATACATTAAAAGTGAGTTCAAGAACAGGAGTTGGGGGCCGTGGTTGCGCGGTATCACCGCAAGGTATTGCTTCGCGCAATGGTAGCCACCTAGGCTGTTACTTCTCTCCTCTCGTTATCGGTGCGACGCAGCGTTCGCAGTACGCTCGCTGCGTAGGCTGCCGTCGCTTCCCAATTCGCCTCCTTCAGCAGCATGAGGGGCACAAAGGTTTCTGGCCGAACTCTTGCCCCGGTGGTCTCCGTGAGTATCTGGCGGTCATAGCCAAAGCGGCGACATTCAAAAAGGACATGCTGAGCGTCCTCGACAATGCCGCTGCCGCACTCTGGGCAACCGTCCTCCGTGTCGTGCCCGAAGCGCTTAAGGAAGCTTCGGAAGCAGCCGTGTCCACTCAGCGCCTGCGTGAGGTAAAAATCCACCTGGCCGTGCTTCCTACTTAGCCATGGCTCTATGCTGGGGATGAGCTTGTGCGTCCAGCGACCCTTGCTGGAGATGTCCCAGGCTGCCTGCCAGTTGACGACGCTCTGCATCCTGGCTCTTCTCTTCACCTCGGTCTTGGTACTGCGGTCCGCCTGTTCGCCTGCTAGAGCCGCGCGAATCTCCTTGGCCTCCCGCACCAGTTCACACAGGGGAACTTGGCCTGCGATGACAAGGGCTGCGTCGTCCGAGATCGTCCTGAAGGCACTCGAAATTCTAACGGCGCACAGGCGGTACGTCGAGTTAACACCTCGCATGTAGCTACTCACAGCAGTGGCCTCAGCCCACACTGGAGCCGCGTACAGCAACTGCGACTTGACGACAGTCGCGAGGAGCCTGCGTCTGTCCTGCTTCGGTCCCCTGGTATTCAGCAGGATCCTGCAGAGCGATCCTGTGGTTTCGCTTGCCTTCTTGTTTACGAACTCCAGGTGTTCGCGGTAGGAGAGGCGGGTGTCCAGCATGACTCCCAGGTACCTTATGGCACGCTGAGAAGTTATCGTTGACCCTCCGATCTGTATGTGCGCCGACTCCACTGCTGTCCTGCTTGAAATCAGCACCGCCTCAGTTTTGTGAGAGGCCAGCTCTAGGCCCGCCACTGCGAGCCACTCCTCCACAGCTCGAATTGCGCAGTTTGCAGCTGCCTCCACGGCCGCAACTTCCTTGGCCACCACAACCAGCGCGACATCATCCGCAAAGCCCACAATGTCGGTGCTGCTCGGCAGTGGGAGCTTCAAAACACCGTCATACATCGTGTTCCAGAGCAGAGGGCCCAGTACCGAGCCTTGAGGAACACCGGCTGTCACCTCGTACGTCCTGGGGCCCACAGAGGTATCTAGGACCAACTCCCTTTTGCTGAGGTAGCTGTGCACTACATTCAGCAGGTAATCCGGGATGTTGAAGGACCGTAGTGCCTCCAGTGTCCTCCCCCAATCGGCTGTGTTGAACGCGTTCCGTATGTCCAGCGTGACCACTAGACAATACTTTTTCGTCCCACCTTTCCATCTGGTACCCGCGATGGCTTTAGCAGCAATATTGGTGACCCTCTCTATCGCGTCCAGTGTAGATTTCCCTTTACGGAAACCGTACTGGTTGGAAGACAGTCCACCGGCGTCCTCCATGGCAGCGTTAAGTCTTGTTGCAATGACCCTTTCGAAGACCTTGCCTATAGTGTCCAGCAGGCAGATGGGTCTATAGGAAGAAGCTTCGCCCGCTGGTTTCCCTGGCTTCGGCAGGAGCAGAAGTTTTTGGCGCTTCCACCTGTCGGGGAAGGTCCCTTCCAGCATGCACGTGTTGTAGAGCGATGCTACCACGCCCGGATGGAGGGATAGCAGGGTCTTCACTGCCCTGTTCGGGACCGAATCCGGCCCGGGTGCCTTCTTGCTCTTCAGGTTCCTTGCCGCAGACAATAGTTCCGTCTCCGTGACCGGACATATCTGGCTCCCAATTTGTCGCGTCCATCGGGGGATGCAATGGCGGCGACCCTCTGGAAACAGCACTTGGACAATGCCTTCCAGGACCGCTGGGTCAGTAGGCGACCTGTTGCCGGCACTCACACGCTTGACCACCGTCTTGTAGGCTCTTCCCCATGGGTCGTTTTCCAGCTCGTCACAGAGCTTGAGGTAGCTCTCCCTCTTGCTGTCCCGAATCGCCAGTTTGAGTGCCTTCTTTGCACTCTTAAAGCTAGAGTTGCAGGCAGAAAGGTTTGCGGTGCCTCTCGCCCTTTGGACTAACCTCCTGGCTCGAAGGCAGGTCCTGCGCAAGCTAGCGATTTCCTCGCTCCACCAGTACACTGGCGCGTGGTGCTTCCGAAAGGTCTTACGCTGCTGCATGCTTTGGTCACAGGCTTCCTCCAGTCTGGCTGCCAATTTGTTCGCTGCTACATCTGCCGAGTCCAGCTCAGATACAGCCAATCCCTCCAGTGCGCTGGCGAAGGTCTGTGTCCTAAAGGTGTCCTGGCGGTAGGCTTTTCTTGGCCCGGTCATCGGCTGGCTTTGGCACGGTGGACCGCCAACTGTCAGCAGGATGGCCTCATGGTCGCTGGCCGTGAACACCTCGCCTATCCTCCAGCGTGTGCTACGGGATAACGAGCTGCTCGCGAACGATAGATCGATGATTGAACCGGCCCCAGCTCTGTTGAAGGTGTGCTGGGAGCCCTCGTTCAACAGGACGATGTCCAGAGACGCGATTGCTTCAAGGATGGTGCGCCCCCTGGCGTTGGTATAGAGGGAGCCTCATTCCTCGGCCCAGGCGTTAAAGTCGCCTCCGATCACCACGTTGCTCCTTCCTCTTAGGTCGCTGATCAGCTCGTCCATGATCATGCTAAAGGACGTCAGTGATAGACTGGGGGCCAGGTAGCAGCTGTAGATCCATGTGCCGCCTACGTTCGCTCGGACAAATCCCTCTACTGCCATCGTGTCCCGCATTGGTGGAACACTCACGCCGCAGAGCCACAGTGCAGCTTTGCCTGTGGGATCCGTGACCCAATCGCTGCTGCTTTCCACTCTGTATGGCTCACTGAGTATCGCCACCTCAGAACCCAGCTCACGCACCGTCTGCTTCAGGAGGTCCTGCGCGGCCCTACAATGGTTCAGATTTAGCTGAATCAATTGCATGACGGCCGAGGTCTCCCTGTCCCGCTGGTTGTGGCTGGGCAGAGTCTGCTTCCTGCCTGGTGCCTGGTCTCCTGTCTTCCTGCCGCAGAGCAGAATAAACATGAAGGCTCCTTGGTGCACTTGGCTGCCTTGTGCCCTTTTTCACCACATCTCATGCAGCAATCGCTCCTGTCCACTAGGCTCTTGCAGTTAACTGCAATATGCCCGGATTCCAAGCATTTAAAACATCTTGGGGGGCCTGTTCTTTCGCGGATCCTGCAGATGGTCCATCCAATCCGCACCTCGCCACGATGGAGGACGGTTTTCCCCAGGGAGTAGGGCAAGCTGATCACAGCTAGCTGCGACTCCGCGTAGCCTCGACGCAGACTCCGAACTCTGATGCGCTCCGCGTCGATACCATACTGGCTCGCAATCGCAGCGCAGATTTCCTGCTCCGTCGCGATGGAGTCGATGTCTCGTATCTCCAGAACGAGCAGTTTGGTCTCATCCGACATGGCTCGCACTGACGCTGCGTCGCCTAGCACCCTCGCAATGCTCTCCTTCATGGCTTCTGCACTTTCTGCGCTGCCTTTGGCCACCTCGAGCAGTAGGTTGCCGTTAATGGTGCGGCGTACCTTGGATACACAGCTTCCCAAGTCCGACAGCTGTTTATCTTCCCTTCGAGTCACCATGGCTAACACCTCGCTGTACGATTTCCCGCTCGCCTGGACAACGACGGCGTCGGGTCTGGCGCGACGCGTGGCCCTCGGCTTTTTCTTGACCACCTCCCACTCAGCGACCGGAATTGCGGGGCTCACAGTCTTGCTGGCGCCAGCGTGCGTCGCATCTCTCTCTTGTGGCCCTTGTGTCGGGTTCTTTCGGGTGCTCCTGGAAGCTTTGGCACTTTTCTGCTGCATTGGGCGCGATGATGGTGGGGCCACTTGAACCACGGTTCCTCCAGCCACAGTCGGCTGGCTTATCCTTCGCCAAGGCTCCGTTTGCGCTGCAGAATCTCTCCTCCAGACAGGCGTTGTCTGCTGTTCCTTGTCGGCGCTCTGCAGGCTTCGAGAGCATTTCGCGCACACAATTGCAGCATCTTGCCCATTCACCCTGATACTGTCGTCCTTTCCGCCCTCTCTGTTCGCCTCTAGGATGTTCGTGTGAAGCGCCTTCATGCGCACGAACGTCTCCCTCGTGGCGACAGTTATGTGGCGCGCCGTCTTGTCCATCATCTTGGTGGATACCTCCTGCAGAAGCTTCCCCAGCTCCAAGAGATCCTCCAGACAGGTTGCCTCGTGGGAGGCCTTGCTCCTTTTGGCCGGCGTTGTCCTCTGCGAGTTAGCTGGGCTCGCAGGATCACGCGTCCTCTTAGGGGTATCCTTAGCTTCCTCGGTGTCTACGAAGAGCTCATCGACTTGGGTTGTCGAAGGTGCCGGCGAGCGGGCGAGCTTGCTGCCCTTCTTAAATGCCGCTGCAACTCCGTCGGTCCCATCTTCCCTCGGCTGGCGGGGAGATCTTGCCACCACTGGTCTGCCCGCGAAAGGGTTTTCAGCCTCCTCCATCTCGGGCTACCCGGTTTGTTCGAGGGAGGCTCCCGCGCTGGCCACAGATTTCCCCTAGGCTTACGATGGGGGATATACCGCCCCTTTTCGGTCCCCAGTGCCCCTTTTGATAGACACCGCCGCGGTGGAGGGGTTGGAATTTAGCCCGATCCTTGGCCTTCTGCCTTTTGCCGTCCCTGAATCCCGGTGCCAGAATTTGGAGAATTTCGAATATTGAAAATTCAAAAACTTTGGCTGGGCCCGCGTTTATGGCGCTTTCCAACACTATGTGCTGTTAGGCGCGGGGAACCGCGCTGTTAAGCTCCTACCCCGACGTTGTTCAACACTGTAAACAGCTGATTTTGTTGTTTGCAGTGATGAGGGAAAAAACGCGCGGGTGGCAGCTTGTGGATGCTGTGCGCGTGAGAGAGAATTCGAGGTGAAAGCCTCTCACTCGATGGGCGCGGGAGAGGATCCCCCCCCTGGCCCACGAACCGACAGCAGCCTCACCAGTTTAAGACTTGGGGATACGTTCGGAGGCCCCGCCGGAACAGTGCCCTGGTACGTACCTCAAGTCCCGGAGTGTCTCGCACTATACACAGTACACTTTTTAGGTAACGACCGTCGCTACACTGACTTTAAAACGAGATAATCTCAGAGCGCACTCGACTATACAACCGTCCTGCCTCACGTCAGTTGTGAATCACCGATTCAAAGAGTGTGGGAAGGGGTGTGTGTGAGCTATTTGTCGGAGGCGGCAGCACAAGCGCTACGTCGGTACTGCTACGGCGCAGATACCCGCTGACTGTCCGGGGCTACTTATTTGCGCTTCGTGTTGGGGGCTTGGCGGTAGCCGGGCCGTGTCCAACTTCCACGCTTATTCGTAGCTACCCTGGAGAACCAGGGCGCTCGCTATCCGCAACCTGCGACCCGTTCGGTAGCCTTCAGCTCGGAGCCCTCAGAGCCATCTCACTAGCTCTTTGGCCGAATTGGGAAGAATAAGAAAATCTTGTTTTTATACCCTTGCAGAGGGTATATTGATTTCAGTCAGAAGTTTGCAACGCAGTGAAGGAGACGTTTCCGACCCCATAAAGTATATATATTCTTGATCAGCATGACTAGACGAGTCGATCTAGCCATGTCCGTCTGTCCGTCTGTCCGTCCGTTTCTACGCAAACTAGTCTCTCAGTTTTAAAGCTATCGGGCTGAAATTTTCCCAAAAGTCTTATATCTTTTGCAGGTAGTATATAAGTCGGAACCAGCCGGATCGGACAACTATATCTTATAGCTCCCATAGGAATAATCGGACAAAAAAATTATATCTTTGGTGTTTTTTAGCATATAAACCCCTAAGCTTGGAAATAACATTTTTTAATTAGTTTTTAATTTTGAATTAAATTTTATCGAAATCGGACGACTATATCATATAGCTGCCATAGGAACGATCGGAAAATTGGTGGAAAAATAATATGAAACAAATTATAGCTTCGGTGTTTTTCAACATATAACCTCCAACGCTTGGAAATAACATTTTTTAATTAGTTCTGAATTTCGAATTTAATTTTATCAAAATCGGACGACTATATCATATAGCTGCCATAAGAACGATCGGAAAATAGTAGGAAAATAGTATGAAAAGTAGGAAAATAACATGAAACAAATTATAGCTTCGGTGTTTTTTAACATATAACCTCCTACGCTTGGAAATAACATGTTTTAATTAGTTCTGAATTTCGAGTTAAATGTTATCAAAATCGGACGACTATATTATATAGCTGCCATAGGAACGATCGGAAAATTGGTAGGAAAATAATATGAAACAAATTATAGCTTCGGTGTTTTTTGACATATTATTTTATAATATTGGGAATATCATTTTTTGTGTTTTTAAATTTAATAATTATAGCTGCAAGGGTATATAAGCTTCGGCTTGCCGAAGCTAACTTTTTTTATTGTTTGAATTACTTTTGAACGGAACATCGGATTTCAACAAATGAGGTGTCATTCGACGCGTATTCTCTGTAAGAATAAAACTAGTTAAACAGCCGGGGGCTTTTATTCCCAACGTATCCAGCAGCTCCAACTTTCTAAATTTTTACTTTTACACTTTCACCGCTTTTCACTGGTATGTAATCTTCTTAGTTAGTGCGATACCTTTCGATTGGTGTATCACTCGTTATGATCGGACCATAATTGCAGATTTTCAATCCTGCGGCTATATATAGTAGTTGTCTTCGCACGCTCTCTTGCGCTCTTCGCCACTACGTGTACTGCCGTCCACAGTGATAAAATATAAATGAACATCTTGTCTTATAATAATATATATATATTTGTTTTTTAATGTGTTATTTATTTAATTTATTTTTTTTTTTCGAATCAGAAAGTACTATTATTTTAGTATAGCTCAACAACTGGCGGCTTTTATCCCCACCGTATCCAGCAGCTCCAATTTTCTAAATTTTTACTTTTACACTTTCACCGCTTTTTCTCCCAAACAAATCTATAGTTCGAAAGTCTTGGTATGCAATCTTCTTAGTTAGTGCGATACCTGTCGATTGGTGTATCACTCGTTACGATCGGATGATAATGGCAGATTTTCAATTCTGCGGCTATATATAGTAGTTGTCTTCGCACGCTCTCTTGCGCGCTTCGCCACTACGTGTACCGCCGTCCACAGTAATAATTTTTACTTAAACGAATTTCATTTCCCCCGTCAGCTACAAGTGCATATATACACACACACGCACGCATATCATAAAGTATTCTTGATTCATTAGAATTCTACTTGGCAGAAACGTGTGTGGGGAAAAGCCGTGAAACTATTTGCTTAAACATTTATATTTGCTTAAATATAGGAATGAAATTTCAATTTGAAATTAAGGAAATATATATAAATATATATATATAAACACACACACACGCAAGCATATCTTGTTTTCAGTATTCTTGCTTTTATTAGAAGTCTTCTTGGTTGTTAAAAATGGGTGAGAGGGGGAGCCCTGAAACCATTTGTTTAAGCATTTATATTAGTTAAAACATAGGAATACAATTTCAATTGAGGATAACAACATTAGCTTGTAACTTCAAATTAGTTTTAACCTTTAAAGGAAACGTGTTAAATCTGTTAAAGATTTGCAAATTTAATATTTTTTAGCGAAAAAATATTTTTGGTTTTTATATGAACATTTTGTATTTAAACGAATCTGATTTCCTCTGTCAGCTACAAATGCATTGAACGCACACGCACGGATGTCTTGTTTTTAGTTTTTCGCTTTTATTAGAATTCTACTTGGTTGCTGAAGACGGGTGTGAGGGAAAGCAGCAAACTATTTGTTTAAGCATTTATATTTGTTTAATTATAGGAATGCAATATCAATTTGAGAATAACAAATTTAGTTCGTAGTTTAAAATTTGCTTCCCCGTTAAAGGAAATGTGTTAAATCGTTTAAATAAATGCAAATTAAATATTTTTAAGCAAGAGGATATCAGTAGGTACGATAAAAAAAATGTGTGTTTAAACGAATCTAGTTTCCCCCATCAGCTGTAAATGCATATATAAACACACTCGCACGCAGAAGAGATATTTCTGGAAAGACACAGCGTTTTAAAATCGCTCAGAATTTTTATGACAGTTTTCAGCAACCATACCAGGAGAGAAGCGACACGCACGTGGACATCAGCTGGTAACCAGGAAGACGGGAAGACATCCAGGCAGGGATTTTTTTTTTCGAACAGACTTGTCGGCCAGGCAGCCCCCTCGACAGAGAGGGAGGAAAGGAGTAGTTGCAAGTGCTTGCGCGATCTAAATCTGAAATCCAAATTCTATGTCTTTGATAGTTTCCGAGATATCCGCGTTCATATTTAAAATTTTGTGAAGTTTAAATACATTTTTATTCTAGCATCAAAACTGTATGAGCCACAGAATCTGCATGTCAAATCCCAATAGCCTAGTTCTTGTAGTTTCCGAGATCTCAGCGCTCATACGGACAGACGGAAAGACGGACAGACCGACATGGCTAGATCGACTCGGCTATGTATACTTTATGGGGTCGAAAACGCTTCCTTCTGCCTGTTACATACTTTTCGACGAATCTACCATTTTACTCTACGAGTAATGGGTCTAATAATAAAATTAAATCTAGGGAAACAGTGAATTGAACTTCAAACGCATTTTCCGCGGGCCACCAACTTACCCAATGAGCCACAGCCCATTAATAATTGTAAGGCGCAATGTGACTTTTAGGTCGATTCTCTTTTTTTGGCATCGCGGAGTGTCGGGAGCGAGAGAGCAAGTGAGAGGGAGAGAGAAGCAAAGTAAGACACTCTTAAAATAGATTCCTACACGTATGAGCATTGTTTGCAATAGTTACGCCGCCTGTGTACATTTTTTACTCCTGGTCTCGCAACTTGCTATTTTATAGTCTTTGGCAAAACATAATCAAAGGCCGGGAAAAATCTAAGGAGAAATTCACGACAACCTGCGCAGAAGTGCTTCCGAGCGGCAACAGCAAGCGGGACAGGCAGCAAGAAACAGGGAAATCGCCGCTCCAGCAAAAAAGGCGAAGCACAAGGCACCGACAAGCGATGGCAAAAAAGTGCAAAAAAGGGTAACCATACTGGGACAGAGAGCACCAGCAAGACCCAAAAATCCAGAATCCTCAGTGGTCAGTCTAAGGGCGGCCTACGGAGGCACCCAGGCGGCCACACTAAGAGTCATGCTCAACATAGGGAGACGAGTAGTAGGAAAACGCGGATTCTGGGACAATTAGCATATTAATGGCCCCGCCCCCCCTCCCCCCTCATTAACGTATGCTTTGAAGTCATAAAAATGTCACGATCATGTCTATAAAGAGTAAAATTAATTGCCCCCATCGCCCCCACATCCCCATGTGACAATATTGATCATGTATCCTTCCCCTTATTATGTGCAATTAATATTCAGGTGAGAAAGGTGCACGTGAGAAAGGTCGCACAACCATAGTATCCAAAGGTTGTTATCTTAGAGGAACATATCCAATCATGTTGGGGAAAGGTGTGATCACGTACTCTTTTGCCTCATTATCACAGGTGTTGCTGTGCACGTGTGAAAGGTCGCACACCCAAAGTATTCAAAGATGGTTATCTTAGAGGAACATGTCCGATCATGTTGGGGAATAATGTTTCCTATGATTATAAAACTTATTTAGAAATCAAAAGAACCCCAATAAAATAAATCTCACAAGCTAATGATTCTCAGATGTGGAATATTATCAAATACACATTTTTGTTTCCGCCCCAGAATGTTTAACTGGTAAATTGTCTAAGATTCTCTCTTTCCACAAATGGGTCATAAACATGTCATAAAAGGGATTCAAGCAAGAGCTACCCGAACTTGCGCACCTGTCAATTACCTGACCGCAATAAAAGGGACACATGCACAACCCAGAAGGCGCACGCTCATGGACAAGATCATGGGCCTCACGCCAACGACCTCATACGACGTTCCCATAATAGGGGTTGAAATCACGACCGCGCAACAACTCGCAAGTAGCCGACATATCTCAGTCAAGGAAATATTTTCCATTCCCCGTACCTGTAATTTTAATTCGAAATAAAAAGTCAGAAGTTTATTTTGTAGCATAATAATACATTTATTCATTTATTTTGGTATTGCGAACATTTTTGTTATATATAGAAATTAATTTTCTGCTTTGATTCCGGCGATTTGCATAGAAGAAGCAGGCGCACGTTTCCGACGTCATTTCTGGATTACAAAATGTAAAGTGTTCACCATAATTCGTAGTTTTGAGATCATGTCCACCTCGATTCATGAACAAAGATTTTGTGTTTAGAAGATAATGTCCGTCAAATTAGCGTCGGTGACTTAGCGGCGCTGGCGGAACGGTGGAATCTGGAACATGGGGCCAATTTTTATTTTTTGTTTTTCTCGGCTTTTTGGGGCCGAATCGAAAAATATTAAATGCAGAATTGTTTAGAATAAAAATATCTATCGATCTAGATACTTTGCAAACATATCCGACTTCTAGAAATTTATTAAAAATCTATTTAAAAAATCGGGTCCCCACAATTTCGTCTATTGCTCCCCTCACAGAGGTTGTACCAATATGCACGGTAAACCTGGTTATTGGGCGTTAATTCAAGTCTCTTGTCAGAAAGTATCATTGAGCTAAAGCCGTCAGTTTTTGAGAAAAAAGCTTAACAGTGAAGGCACCTCGGATTTTCCCCATACAAAAAAGGGGGGCAAATAGTAAATTGCACAGGGCTCCACTCTCAGACGTTGTACCAACATGCACGGTATATTGGCAGATTGGGGATCGCCTAAAGCAAGTTCAGTGCAAAAATCATAACGATAAAGCCGTCAGTTTTTGAGAAAATCGCTTTACAGTGGGGGAAGATAAATAATTAAAAGAAGTGGTGCCAGATTAAAATTTGAACCAGTAAGTTCCAAGACATGAACCACTATGTAAAAAATGTATTCAGGACACTAACCATATGGCAAAAAATTATGTTTCGACGCTATCTCTATTTTTAATTAATTTGACTTTCACAGACGTTGTACCAACATGCACGGTACCTCGTTGGAAAGGAAATTCATTTTACTAATTAAAAAATGTGGTTCGGCGAACGAAAAGCCGTCAGTTTTTGAGAAAAACGCATAGTGCGTTGTGGGCATCTCATTTGTAACAAAACTGTTCACCCTGTTCTAAGCTCCCAAGACACTAACCATATGGGAAAAAAATAATGTTTCGACGCTATCTCTATTTTCAATTAATTTGACTTTCACAGACGTTGTACCAACATGCACGGTACCACGTTGGAAAGGAAATTCATTTTACTAATTAACAAATGTGGTTCGGCAAACGAAAAGCCGTCAGTTTTTGAGAAAAAAGCATAGTGCGTGGTTTGCATCTCATTTGTAACAAAATTGTTCACCCTGTTCTAAGCTCCCAAGACACTAACCATATGGGAAAAAAACAATGTTTCGACGCTATCTCTATTTTCAATTAATTTGACTTTCACAGACGTTGTACCAACATGCACGGTACCTCGTTGGAAAGGAAATTCATTTTACTAATTAACAAATGTGGTTCGGCGAACGAAAAGCCGTCAGTTTTTGAGAAAAAAGCATAATGCGTGGCTTGCATCTATTGTTCACCCTGTTCTAACCTCCCAAGACACTAACCATATGGGAAAAAAATAATGTTTCGACGCTATCTCTATTTTTAATTAATTTGATTTTCACAGACGTTGTACCAACATGCACGGTACCTCGTTGGAAAGGAAATTCATTTTGCTAACTAACAAATGCGGTTCGGCGAACGAAAAGCCGTCAGTTTTTGAGAAAAAAGCATAATGCGTGGTTTGCATCTCATTTGTAACAAAATTGTTCACCCTGTTCTAAGCTTCCAAGACACTAACCATATGGGAAAAAAATAATGTTTCGAAGCTATCTCTATTTTTAATTAATTTGACTTTCACAGACGTTGTACCAACATGCACGGTACCTCGTTGGAAAGGAAATTCATTTTACTAATTAACAAATGCGGTTCGGCGAACGAAAAGCCGTCAGTTTTTGAGAAAAAAGCATAGTGCGTTGTGGGCATCTCATTTGTTCCAAAATTGTAACTAAGAACACATGAACCTTATATCGATACCCTATATCGATACTTCGATAAAGGCAAGCTGAAAGTGTGGCATCACTCCCGATTCGCGGGAACTTTTATTTACCAAGAAAATGTCGAGGGTGCTGCTGGTGAAGTGCGTAAGTAATTTATATGTAATAATTTAAACGAACTGTTAATAATTTTTTCTTCCCATTTACAGAACGTAGACAAGTTCATCGTTGGAGATGGCGAGGGAGGGGCTCCCCCCCCCAAACGCAAACAACGAAAGGCCAAAAGGCCGCAGAAGCGCCGCAAGACTGCAAATCAGGAGGCGGCAAATCAGGAGGCGGCTAGCCGGGAGGCGGCTAGCGAGGAGGCGGCTAGCCTGGAGGCGGCTATCCAGGAGGCGGCTAGCCAGGAGGCGGCCGTCGATAAGGCTGATCTAAAAATTTCCGAATAAATAAATATGTACATATGAAGAAATAAAAACATCTAAAGTAAATGCGTCGAATTTTTATTTTTATACCCGTTACTCGTAGAGTAAAAGGGTATACTAGATTCGTCGAAAAGTATGTAACAGGCAGAAGGAAGCGTTTTCGGCCCCATAAAGTATATATAATCTTGATCAGGATCACTAGCCAAGTCGATCTAGCCATGTCCGTCCGGATGAACGCTGAAATCTTGGAAACTATAAGATCTAGGCTATTGGGATTTGGCATGCAGATCCTGAGCTTCTTACGCAGCGCAAGTTTGTTTCAGCAGCGTTTATTAAAAGTAAGGAAAATATCGAGTTTTTTTAATTTTATTTTTTGTAGGGTATGACAAATTCGTGTATTTTGTACAAATTCTGAGTTCCTTAAACGGGGTCAGCTACACAATGCTGTTTCCCACCGATTTTCATTACAATTGTTTTTTTATAAAATACACTAAGGAAAATATCGAGTTTTTTTAATTTTATTTTTTGTAGGGTATGACAAATTCGTGTATTTTGTACAAATTCTGAGTTCCTTAAACGGGGTCAGCTACACAATGCTGTTTCCCACCGATTTTCATTACAATTGTTTTTTTATAAAATACACTAAGGAAAATATCGAGTTTTTTTAATTTTATTTTTTGTAGGGTATGACAAATTCGTGTATTTTGTACAAATTCTGAGTTCCTTAAACGGGGTCAGCTACACAATGCTGTTTCCCACCGATTTTCATTACAATTGTTTTTTTATAAAATACTTTAATAAAATAAAAAAAAGTCCAATAAAAACGGACTTGTGTTAAAGAATATTTTTAATGAATTAAAGACATGCCTGATCAATTTGATATAGTTCTAGTTTACTAGAAATTCACATTTTAAAAGTTTCAGTAAAATATATTAATTATTTCTTCTCCAGCCCTCGTGCATTTGAAGGAGCTGCCCTTGCTCTCTGGCAACGCCTTGGCGCCATAATATATAAAAACGAAATTATGTTTAATAATATTTTCAACGAAATAAAGACATGCCTTCGATTATACTCGCTCACCTGATCAATTTGATGTATTATTTATTAAAATCGGGTCAGTAGTTTATTAGAAATTCCCATTTTAAGAGTTTTAGTAAAATATATTAATTATTTCTTCTCCAGCCCTCGTGCATTTGAAGGAGCTGCCCTTGCGCTCTGGCAACGTCTTGGCGCCATAATACATAAAAACGAAATTATGTTTAATAATATTTTCAACGAAATAAAGACATACCTTCGATTATACTCGCACACCTTGATGTATTATTTATTAAAATCGGGTCAGTAGTTTTTTAGAAATTCCCATTTTAAGAGTTTTAGTAAAATATATTAATTATTTCTTCTCCAGGCCTCGTGCATTCGTTTTTATCGAAGTATCGATATAGGGTATCGATATAAGGTTAATGTGTTCCTAGCTAAAATTTTGGTAAAAATGAGATGCCCACAACGCACTATGCGTTTTTCTCAAAAACTGACGGCTTTTCGTTTGCCGAACCACATTTGTTAATTAGTAAAATGAATTTCCTTTCCAACGAGGTACCGTGCATGTTGGTACAACGTCTGTGAAAGTCAAATTAATTGAAAATAGAGATAGCGTCGAAACATTATTTTTTTCCCATATGGTTAGTGTCTTGGGAGCTTAGAACAGGGTGAACAATTTTGTTACAAATGAGATGCAAACCACGCATTATGCTTTTTTCTCAAAAACTGACGGCTTTTCGTTCGCCGAACCACATTTTTAAATTAGTAAAATGAATTTCCTTTCCAACGAGGTACCGTGCATGTTGGTAGAACGTCTGTGAAAATCAAATTAATTAAAAATAGAGATAGCGTCGAAACATTATTTTTTTCCCATATGGTTAGTGTCTTGGGAGGTTAGAACAGGGTGAACAATAGATGCAAGCCACGCATTATGCTTTTTTCTCAAAAACTGACGGCTTTTCGTTCGCCGAACCGCATTTGTTAGTTAGCAAAATGAATTTCCTTTCCAACGAGGTACCGTGCATGTTGGTACAACGTCTGTGAAAGTCAAAATTATTACAAATAGAGATAGCGTCGAAACAAAATTTTTTGCCATATGGTTAGTGTCCTGAATACATTTCTTACATAGTGGTTCATGTCTTGGAACTTACTGGTTCAAATTTTAGCCTGGCGCCACTTCTTTTAATTATTTATCTTCCCCCACTGTAAAGCGATTTTCTCAAAAACTGACGGCTTTATCGTTATGATTTTTGCACTGAACTTGCTTTGGGCGATCCCCAATCTGCCAATATACCGTGCATATTGGTACAACGTCTGAGAGTGGAGCCCTGTGCAATTTACTATTTGCCCCACTTTTTTGTATGGGGAAAATCCGAGGTGCCTTCACTGTTAAGCTATTTTCTCAAAAACTGACGGCTTTAGCTCAATGATACTTTCTGACAAGAAACTTGAATTAACGCCCAATAACCAGGTTTACCGTGCATATTGGTACAACCTCTGTGAGGGGAGCAATAGACGAAATTGTGAGGACCCGATTTTTTAAATAGATTTTTAATAAATTTCTAGAAGTCGGATATGTTTGCAAACTATCTAGATCGATAGATATTTTTATTCTAAACAATTTTGCATTTAATATTTTTCGATTCGGCCCCAAAAAGCCGAGAAAAACAAAAAATAAAAATTGGCCCCGTGTTCCAGATTCCACCGTTCCGCCAGCGCCGCTAAGTCACCGACGCTAATTTGACGGACATAAAGATACACACAACAATGTATACGTTGTCACTCGGCAACTGGTTTTCACAGACTAATCCGGGGATTAGGATTACGAGTCAATATATAGGTTTGAATCATACCTGCTATTAACCTTCATATAACCCTTTCGATGGCGGACAATGCCTGATTTTAGGGACAATTCGTAGGTAAATTAGGTAAGCCAAGTTGATTACCTAATTTAAGGATTGCGTAATAACTGCATTATTACCTGTTATCTTGCTTCGTGGCAACCCTGTTAAGGTTATTTCTATAATCTAAAATAGGAAAAACGGGTATCCTACCTTATAATTTGGACACCTGTATCCATGTTATTCGTGTCCTAACACCACCCCATTCAGCAAAATATTATAGTCGTCAGTTTTTTTTAAATATTCTATACCCAGAGTAAAGGAAAATACGATCAAAATCAACAAAGCAAAATTTTTTTTTAAAATAATTTTTTCATTATTTCGCTGGCCGTTTCTTTGACAGCTATATGTTAGAGTCGTCCGATTTTTATTAAATTTAAATACGAAATCCTTAAAAATATAAAAAATGTTATTCCCAATAGCATAAGATAATAATATGCCAAGAAACGCAGAAGCTATAATTTGTTTCATTTTATTTTTAAATTTTAAATTCGAAATTCAGAACTAATTAAAAAATGTTGTTTCCAAGCGTAGGAGGTTATATGTTAAAAATAAAAAACACCTTAGATATAATAAAAAATTTTTTTTTCGATTATTCTTATGGGAGCTATAAGATATAGTTGTCCGATCAGGCTGGTCCCGACTTATATACTTTCTACATAAGAAAGAAGACTTTTGGAAAAGTTTCAGCGCGATAGCTTTAAGACAGACGGACATGGGTATAATAAATATTTCATTATTTCGCTGACCGTTTCTTTGACAGCTATTAGAGTCGTCCGATTTGTACTAAATATAATTCGAAATTCTTAAAAATACACAAAATGTTATTTCCAATAGTATAAGATAATATATCAAAAAACACCGAAGCTATAATTTGTTTCATATTATTTTCCCACCAATTTTCCGATCGTTCCTATAGCAGCTATATGATGTAGTCGTCCGATTTTGATAAAACTTTATTCGAAATTCAAAACTAATTAAAAAAAATGTCATTTCCAAGCTTAAGAGGTTTTATGTTAAAAAAAACACCGAAGCTATAATTTGTTTCATATTATTTTCCCACCAATTTTCCGATCGTCCATATGGCAACTATATGATATAGTCGTCCGATTTTGATAAAATTAAATTCAAAAAAATTCAGAACTAATTAAAAATTTTATTTCCAATTTTACGATTGTTCCTTTGGCAGCTGTATGATATAGTCTTCCGATTTTGATAAAATTAAATTCGAAATTTAGAACTAATTAAAAAATGTTATTTCCAAGCGTAGGAGGTTATATGTTAAGGAACACCGAAGATATAATTTGTTTCATATTATTTTCCCACCAATTTTACGATCGTTCCTATGGCAGCTATATGATAAAGTCGTCCGATTTTAATAAAATTAAATTTGATATTCAGAACTAATTAAAAAATGTTATTTCCACAGGCTTGGGCGGTTTGTGGGCGTTAGAGTGGGCGTGGCAAATCGATAGGTATTGACGAGAACAATAAATTTCAGTTAAAATTTTTATTCTAGCATCAAAACTGTAGGAGCCACAGTTTGTGGTTTGTGGGCGTTAGAGTGGGCGTGGCACTCTGCTGAAACAAACTTGCGCTGCGCAGGAATCTCAGGAATCTGCACGCCTAATCCCAGTATTGTAGCTTGTATTGTTTCCGAGATCTCAGCGGTCATAAGGCCAGACGGACATGTCTAGATCGACTCGGCTAATGATCCTGATCAAGAATATATATACTTTATGGGGTCGGAAACGCTTCCTTCTGCCTGTTACATACTTTCCGACGAATCTAGTATACTTTTTTACTCTACGAGTAACGGGTAAAAATATACTCATAATTTGAACTTATTTCATGTAAATTTTGGCATCAATGAAAGGTCAACTAAATTCCGTTCAAAAGATACACGACTTTTCTTAACCCATTCAGTACTTATCGAAAAGCCGAATTTTTGTGAAAATCTACTTTTTTCCACGTCTTGAAAACCAAAATTGTTTGATGCTAAAAGTTTTTCTAAACAAAACCAGGAAGAACGCTATAGTCGAGTACCTCGACTATCAGATACCCGTTACTCAGCTAAATAGAGATATGCAAGTAGCAAAGCGAGATTAAAATGCGCCACCAACCGGCGGTATACAGATTTAAGCGTTATGGGCCGAATTTGCGCGCTCTGGTCCTCGATTTTCCTCGATCGATCTCCACGTAGCATGGTCAGCAGTATTTTGCACCTGCTGTCGTCATCGCTCTTCGGAATTCGACCTGGCGCTTGCGTGCGCTGCAGCGTCCAGTGTGCGCTCGAGTCTTCGATTTTCCTCGATCGCTCTACAGGTAGCATGATCAGCAGTGTTTCGCGACTGCTCTTGTCCTCGCTCCTCGGAATCCGACCCAACCATTGCGCGCGCTACAGCGTCACGTGCGCGCTGCGGTCCTCGATTTTCTCCAAACGATCTACAGGTAGCATGGTCAGCAGTGTTTCGCGACTGCTCTCGTCGTCGCTCCTTGGAATCCGACCTGACCATTGCGCGCTCTACAGCGTCCCGTGCGCGTTCTGGTCCTCGATTTTCCTCGATCGATCTCCACGTAGCATGGTCAGCAGTATTTTGCACCTGCTGTCGTCGTCGCTCTTCGGAATTCGACCTGGCGCTTGCGTGCGCTGCAGAGTCCAGTGTGCGCTCGAGTCTTCGATTTTCCTCGATCGCTCTCCAGGTAGCATGGTCAGCAGTGTTTCGCGACTGCTCTCGTCGTCGCTCCTTGGAATCCGACCTGACCATGTGCTGCACATTACGGGTCCTTATTTGTGACGCATTTTGAGCATATTGGGCTCGGCTTCGTCTAAGCGCAGCTTGGCGGCGCTGCTGTTGAGATAAAGATGATATGCGCGGCATTCTCTTTATTTTGTTGTTAAAAAATAATTGTATAAAAGTTAAGGGGTTATAATTTGTCAGAGATTTTCTAAATCTCTTTGGTCGGGACTCTGGTAAATATTTATTGATGTTCCACCTGAATTTCACCAGAAGAGACTTATGTGATACGAATTTATGAATCCTGTTTTACTTTATAGAAATACTTACCAAAGGAAAAAATATAATAATACTTTATTATTTTGTTACACACCTTTTTCACTTTTCACCTTATACCTTTTGGTGGATTTTAAATCACTTTTCACCTTTTACTTTTTTATGGGCTTATATTCACATTTCACCTTGTACTTTTTGGTGGATTTTCATTCACTTTTCACCTTATACTTTCGGTGTGTTTATATTAATTGAATATAAAAGATACACACAACAATGTATACGTTGTCACTCGGCAACTGGTTTTCACAGACTAATCCGGGGATTAGGATTACGAGTCAATATATAGGTTTGAATCATACCTGCTATTAACCTTCATATAACCCTTTCGATGGCGGACAATGCCTGATTTTAGGGACAATTCGTAGGTAAATTAGGTAAGCCAAGCATTATTACCTGTTATCTAGCTTCGTGGCAACCCTGTTAAGGTTATTTCTGTAATCTAAAATAGGAAAAACGGGTATCCTACCTTATAATTTGGACACCTGTATCCATGTTATTCGTGTCCTAACACCACCCCATTCAGCAAAATATTATAGTCGTCAGTTTTTTTTAAATATTCTATACCCAGAGTAAAGGAAAATACGATCAAAATCAACAAAGCAAATTTTTTTTTAAAATAGTTTTTTCATTATTTCGCTGGCCGTTTCTTTGACAGCTTCATGTTAGAGTCGTCTGATTTTTATTAAATTTAAATACGAAATTCTTAAAAATATAAAAAATGTTATTCCCAATAGCATAAGTTAATAATATGCCAAGAAACGCAGAAGCTATAATTTGTTTCATTTTATTTTTAAATTTTAAATTCAAAATTCAGAACTAATTAAAAAATGTTATTTCCAAGCGTAGGAGGTTATATGTTAAAAATAAAAAACACCTTAGATATAATAAAAAATTTTTTTTTCGATTATTCTTATGGGAGCTATAAGATATAGTTGTCCGATCAGGCTGGTCCCGACTTATATACTTTCTACATAAGAAAGAAGACTTTTGGAAAAGTTTCAGCGCGATAGCTTTAAGACAGACGGACATGGGTATAATAAATATTTCATTATTTCGCTGACCGTTTCTTTGACAGCTATTAGAGTCGTCCGATTTGTACTAAATATAATTCGAAATTCTTAAAAATACACAAAATGTTATTTCCAATAGTATAAGATAATATATCAAAAAACACCGAAGCTATAATTTGTTTCATATTATTTTCCCACCAATTTTCCGATCGTTCCTATAGCAGCTATATGATGTAGTCGTCCGATTTTGATAAAACTTTATTCGAAATTCAAAACTAATTAAAAAAAATGTCATTTCCAAGCTTAAGAGGTTTTATGTTAAAAAAAACACCGAAGCTATAATTTGTTTCATATTATTTTCCCACCAATTTTCCGATCGTCCATATGGCAACTATATGATATAGTCGTCCGATTTTGATAAAATTAAATTCAAAAAAATTCAGAACTAATTAAAAATTTTATTTCCAATTTTACGATTGTTCCTTTGGCAGCTGTATGATATAGTCTTCCGATTTTGATAAAATTAAATTCGAAATTTAGAACTAATTAAAAAATGTTATTTCCAAGCGTAGGAGGTTATATGTTAAGGAACACCGAAGATATAATTTGTTTCATATTATTTTCCCACCAATTTTACGATCGTTCCTATGGCAGCTATATGATAAAGTCGTCCGATTTTAATAAAATTAAATTTGATATTCAGAACTAATTAAAAAATGTTATTTCCACAGGCTTGGGCGGTTTGTGGGCGTTAGAGTGGGCGTGGCAAATCGATAGGTATTGACGAGAACAATAAATTTCAGTTAAAATTTTTATTCTAGCATCAAAACTGTAGGAGCCACAGTTTGTGGTTTGTGGGCGTTAGAGTGGGCGTGGCACTCTGCTGAAACAAACTTGCGCTGCGCAGGAATCTCAGGAATCTGCACGCCTAATCCCAGTATTGTAGCTTGTATTGTTTCCGAGATCTCAGCGGTCATAAGGCCAGACGGACATGTCTAGATCGACTCGGCTAATGATCCTGATCAAGAATATATATACTTTATGGGGTCGGAAACGCTTCCTTCTGCCTGTTACATACTTTCCGACGAATCTAGTATACTTTTTTACTCTACGAGTAACGGGTAAAAATATACTCATAATTTGAACTTATTTCATGTAAATTTTGGCATCAATGAAAGGTCAACTAAATTCCGTTCAAAAGATACACGACTTTTCTTAACCCATTCAGTACTTATCGAAAAGCCGAATTTTTGTGAAAATCTACTTTTTTCCACGTCTTGAAAACCAAAATTGTTTGATGCTAAAAGTTTTTCTAAACAAATCCAGGAAGAACGCTATAGTCGAGTACCTCGACTATCAGATACCCGTTACTCAGCTAAATAGAGATATGCAAGTAGCAAAGCGAGATTAAAATGCGCCACCAACCGGCGGTATACAGATTTAAGCGTTATGGGCCGAATTTGCGCGCTCTGGTCCTCGATTTTCCTCGATCGATCTCCACGTAGCATGGTCAGCAGTATTTTGCACCTGCTGTCGTCATCGCTCTTCGGAATTCGACCTGGCGCTTGCGTGCGCTGCAGCGTCCAGTGTGCGCTCGAGTCTTCGATTTTCCTCGATCGCTCTACAGGTAGCATGATCAGCAGTGTTTCGCGACTGCTCTTGTCCTCGCTCCTCGGAATCCGACCCAACCATTGCGCGCGCTACAGCGTCACGTGCGCGCTGCGGTCCTCGATTTTCTCCAAACGATCTACAGGTAGCATGGTCAGCAGTGTTTCGCGACTGCTCTCGTCGTCGCTCCTTGGAATCCGACCTGACCATTGCGCGCTCTACAGCGTCCCGTGCGCGTTCTGGTCCTCGATTTTCCTCGATCGATCTCCACGTAGCATGGTCAGCAGTATTTTGCACCTGCTGTCGTCGTCGCTCTTCGGAATTCGACCTGGCGCTTGCGTGCGCTGCAGAGTCCAGTGTGCGCTCGAGTCTTCGATTTTCCTCGATCGCTCTCCAGGTAGCATGGTCAGCAGTGTTTCGCGACTGCTCTCGTCGTCGCTCCTTGGAATCCGACCTGACCATGTGCTGCACATTACGGGTCCTTATTTGTGACGCATTTTGAGCATATTGGGCTCGGCTTCGTCTAAGCGCAGCTTGGCGGCGCTGCTGTTGAGATAAAGATGATATGCGCGGCATTCTCTTTATTTTGTTGTTAAAAAATAATTGTATAAAAGTTAAGGGGTTATAATTTGTCAGAGATTTTCTAAATCTCTTTGGTCGGGACTCTGGTAAATATTTATTGATGTTCCACCTGAATTTCACCAGAAGAGACTTATGTGATACGAATTTATGAATCCTGTTTTACTTTATAGAAATACTTACCAAAGGAAAAAATATAATAATACTTTATTATTTTGTTACACACCTTTTTCACTTTTCACCTTATACCTTTTGGTGGATTTTAAATCACTTTTCACCTTTTACTTTTTTATGGGCTTATATTCACATTTCACCTTGTACTTTTTGGTGGATTTTCATTCACTTTTCACCTTATACTTTCGGTGTGTTTATATTAATTGAATATAAAAGATACACACAACAATGTATACGTTGTCACTCGGCAACTGGTTTTCACAGACTAATCCGGGGATTAGGATTACGAGTCAATATATAGGTTTGAATCATACCTGCTATTAACCCTTTCGATGGCGGACAATGCCTGATTTTAGGGACAATTCGTAGGTAAATTAGGTAAGCCAAGCATTATTACCTGTTATCTAGCTTCGTGGCAACCCTGTTAAGGTTATTTCTGTAATCTAAAATAGGAAAAACGGGTATCCTACCTTATAATTTGGACACCTGTATCCATGTTATTCGTGTCCTAACACCACCCCATTCAGCAAAATATTGTAGTCGTCAGTTTTTTTTAAATATTCTATACCCAGAGTAAAGTAAAATACGATCAAAATCAACAAAGCAAATTTTTTTTTAAAATAGTTTTTTCACTATTTCGCTGGCCGTTTCTTTGACAGCTATATGTTAGAGTCGTCCGATTTTTATTAAATTTAAATACGAAATTCTTAAAAATATAAAAAATGTTATTCCCAATAGCATAAGTTAATAATATGCCAAGAAACGCAGAAGCTATAATTTGTTTCATTTTATTTTTAAATTTTAAATTCAAAATTCAGAACTAATTAAAAAATGTTATTTCCAAGCGTAGGAGGTTATATGTTAAAAATAAAAAACACCTTAGATATAATAAAAAATTTTTTTTTCGATTATTCTTATGGGAGTTATAAGATATAGTTGTCCGATCAGGCTGGTCCCGACTTATATACTTTCTACATAAGAAAGAAGACTTTTGGAAAAGTTTCAGCGCGATAGCTTTAAGACAGACGGACATGGGTATAATAAATATTTCATTATTTCGCTGACCGTTTCTTTGACAGCTATTAGAGTCGTCCGACTTGTATATAATTATAATTCGAAATTCTATAATTCGAAATTCTTAAAAATACACAAAATGTTATTTCCAATAGTATAAGATAATATATCAAAAAACACCGAAGCTACCTAACACCTATAGCAGCTATATGATGTAGTCGTCCGATTTTGATAAAACTTTATTCGAAATTCAAAACTAATTTAAAAAAATGTCATTTCCAAGCTTAAGAGGTTTTATGTTAAAAAAAACACCGAAGCTATAATTTGTTTCATATTATTTTCCCACCAATTTTCCGATCGTCCCTATGGCAACTATATGATATAGTCGTCCGATTTTAATAAAATTAAATTCAAAAAAATTCAGAACTAATTAAAAATTTTATTTCCAATTTTACGATTGTTCCTTTGGCAGCTGTATGATATAGTCGTCCGATTTTGATAAAATTAAATTTGAAATTCAGAGCTAATTAAAAAATGTTATTTCCAAGCGTAGAAGGTTATATGTTAAGGAACACCGAAGCTGTAATTTGTTTCATATTATTTTCCCACCAATTTTACGATCGTTCCTATGGCAGCTATATGATATAGTCGTCCGATTTTGATAAAATTTAATTCGAAATTCAAAACTAATTAAAAACTGTTATTTCCAAGGAAAGGAGGTAATATGTTAAAAACCACCAAAGATATAATTTTTTTAAAATTTTTTTCCGATTTTTTCGTCTAGTGATGCTGATCAAGAATATATATACTTTATGGGGTCGGAAACGTCTCCTTCACTGCGTTGCAAATTTCTGACTGAAATCATTATACCCTCTGCAAGGGTATAAAAATTAGAATCCTTTTTTTAATATTTCGCAGCAAGAATGCCAGTTTTAATATAAATGAACAAAAAAACAGTAGTATTCACTCGCCTTTGGGGGTGTGTGCAATCGCCATTTTCGACAATAAGTTTGTTCGGAAAGATTTCTTAAAATCCTTTTAATAGTTCGTTCCTCCTTACGATTTGTCACTTTTTTGGCCCCATACAAACCGTCCCGCCCATATACTTATTCTTATTAGTCGTTGAGTAGAAGAGTATCCTAGATCGTCGGAAAGTTTATAACATGAAGCGTTTCCCACCATATGAAGTACACATATTCAGGAACATACTCCCACAAACGTCGATAACGCTTAAATCTGTCTGTCATAACCATATATTGAGATCGCTGGTAGCTGGCGTACTGATTGCTGATTGCATATCTCCATTTCCCTTTAGTCTCTTTAGGTGAATAACGGGTATCTGATAGTCGAGGCACTCGACTATAGCGTTCTTAATTGTTTCATTTCTGTTTCTCTGTATGCAACTGTGTGTCTTCTTTATTACTTGGCAAATTTTGTATCAATATAAATACCACCTATTACACTAGCTAACAGACTAAACATCGTTTTAAAAGAGGACTCATTTTTATAACCGTTACTTGTAGAGTAATAAGGGTAGAATTAATAAGGGTATATTAGATGCGTCGGAAAGTATGTATAAAGTAAATATATTCTGGTTCAGGATCACTAGCCGAGTCGATCTAGCCATGTCCGTCTGTCCATCTAACTGTATGAACACCGAGATTTCGGAAACTTTAGGAGCTAGGCTATTGGGATTTGGCATGCAGATTCCTGATCTTTCTGCGCAGCGCAAGTTTGTTTCAGCAGGGTGCCACGCCCACTTTAACGTATTGTTCTCATCAATACCTATTGATTGACACTCCCACTTTAACGCCCACTTTAATGCCCACTTTAACGCCCACAAACATCATAAATATGAACGCTGATATCTCGGAAACTATCAAAGATAGAGAATTGGCATTTCAGATTTAGATTTCATAGCCTTGTACGCAGCGCAAGTTTGTTACGCGAATACGCGTATTTTATGTGAAATGTATTGTTCTTATCAATACCTATCGATTGACACGCCCACTTTAAAGACCCCGTATAACGCCCACAAACTCGATTGATCTAAAAAAAGTTTTACTTGGGCGTTTCAGTTAAAATTTTTTATCTAGCATGAAAATTGTGGCCGCCACAGGCTTGGGCGGATTGTGGGCGTTAGAGTGGGCGTGGCAAACCTTTTTTTTGTATCAATCTATAAGTATTGACGAGACCAATACATTTCAGTTCAATTTTTTATCTAGCATGAAAATTGTGGGCGCCACAGGCTTGGGCGGTTTGTGGGCGTTAGAGTGGGCGTGGCAAATCGATAGGTATTGACGAGAACAATAAATTTCACAGTTTGTGGTTTGTGGGCGTTAGAGTGGGCGTGGCACTCTGCTGAAACAAACTTGCGCTGCGCAGGAATCTCAGGAATCTGCACGCCTAATCCCAGTAATGTAGCTTGTATTGTTTCCGAGATCTCAGCGTTCATACGGCCAGACGGACATGTCTAGATCGACTCGGCTAATGATCCTGATCAAGAATATATATACTTTATGGGGTCGGAAACGCTTCCTTCTGCCTGTTACATACTTTCCGACGAATCTAGTATACTTTTTTACTCTACGAGTAACGGGTAAAAATATACTCATAATTTGAACTTATTTCATGTAAATTTTGGCATCAATGAAAGGTCAACTAAATTCCGTTCAAAAGATACACGACTTTTCTTAACCCATTCAGTACTTATCGAAAAGCCGAATTTTTGTGAAAATCTACTTTTTTCCACGTCTTGAAAACCAAAATTATTTGATGCTAAAAGTTTTTCTAAACAAAACCAGGAAGAACGCTACAGTCGAGTACCTGGACTATCAGATACCCGTTACTCAGCTAAATAGAGATATGCAAGTAGCAAAGCGAGATTAAAATGCGCCACCTACCGGCGGTATACAGATTTAAGCGTTATGGGCGTTAGAGTGGGCGTGGCAAATTTTGTTTAGGTCAATCGATAGGTATTGATGAGAAAATTACATTTCAGTTAGCATTTTTTATTCAGCATAAAAATTGTGGGCATCACAGGTTTTCGCGGTTTGTGGGCGTTAGAGTGGGCGTGGCATATTCGCGTAACAAACTTGCGCTGCGTATAAGGCTACGGAATCTAAATCTGAAATCCAAACTCTTTATCTTAGATAGTTTCCGAGATATCCACGTTCATATTTATGATTTTTTGATGTTTGTGGGCGGTTTAGGGGCGTTAGGGTGGGCGTGGCCATCAAAACTGTAGGAGCAACAGTTTTGGGCGGTTTGTGGGCGTTAGAGTGGGCGTGGCACTCTACTGAAACAAACTTGCGCTGCGTAAGAAGCTCAGGAATCTGCACGCCAAATTTCAATAGCCTAGCTCCCATAGTTTCCGAGATCTCAGCGTTCATCCGGACAGACGGACAGACGGACAGACGGACATGGCTTGATCGACTCGGCTAGTGATCCTGATCAAGAATATATATACTTTATGGGGTCGAAACCGCTTCCATCTGCCTGTTACACACTTTCCGACGAATCTAGTATACCCTTTTACTCTACGAGTAACGGGTATAACTAATAGTAACTGCAGAAGAAGAAGAAGAAGAATCATTAAAAAATCATTTTGCTTTTGCCATTTCTCTGTTAAAGATGTTTTAAAATGTGGTATTCATAATCTTAAGGCATACCCGCAAATAACTATATTTACCTTTTTTTTAAATTCGGTCTCCTTCACCATGTCCCCCAATTCTTTCCCCGCTTTTTTTATTGTAACGTCATGGCCTCCAAGTGTTGCTCTCTCTCTCTGTAGCACATGAAAACAATCACAGCCGTTAAGTACGACTGCATAATACCAAAGTTTCACACGATAAAGGGCATTTCTTTTTTATAATTTTACCGGAAATTTTAAAAAGGCGTTTAACGGAACAAAGAAAATGGGTCAAATAATTGTAATCCATGCGGCAAACTAATAAAAACATAAACACTAACAAGGGAGAACGCTATAGTCGAGTACCTCGACTATCAGATACCCGTTACTCAGCTAAATGGAGATATGCAAGCAGCAAAGCGAGATTAAAATGCGCCACCTACCGGCGGTATACAGATTTAAGCGTTATGGGCGTTAGAGTGGGCGTGGCAAATTTTTTTTTGGATCAATCGATAGGTATTGACGAGACCAATACATTTCAGTTAAAAATTTTTATCTAGCATGAAAATTGTGGGCGTCACAGGGTTTTGCGGTTTGTGGGCGTTAAAGTGGGCGTGGCAAACTTTTTTTGGGTCAATCGATAGGTATTGATGAGAACATTACATTTCAGTTAAAATTTTCTATCTAGCATCAAAACTGTAGGAGCCACAGTTTTGGGCGGTTTGTGGGCGTTAGAGTGGGCGTGGCAGTCTACTGAAACAAACTTGCGCTGCGTAGGAAGCTCAGGAATCTGCACGCCAAATCTCAATAGCCTAGCTCCCATAGTTTCCGAGATCTCAGCGTTCATCCGGACAGACGGACAGACGGACATGGCTAGATCGACTCGGCTAGTGATCCTGATCAAGAATATATATACTTTATGGGGTCGGAAACGCTTCCTTCTGCCTGTTACATACTTTCCGACGAATCTAGTATACCCTTTTACTCTACGAGTAACGGATCACTAGCCGAGTCGATCTAGCCATGTCCGTCTGTCCGTCTGTCCGTATGAACGCTGAGATCTCGGAAACTATGAGAGTTACAATACTGGGATTAGGCACGCAGATTCCTGAGATTCCTGCGCAGCGCAAGTTTGTTTCAGTAGAGTGCCACGCCCACTCTAACGCCCACAAACCGCCCAAAACTGTGGCTCCTACAGTTTTGATGCTAGAATAAAAATTTTAACTGAAATGTAATGTTCTCATCAATACCTATCGAATGACCCAAAAAAAAGTTTGCCACGCCCACTTTAACGCCCACAAACCGCGAAAACCTGTGACGCGCAAAATTTGTATGCTAGATAAAAAATTTTAACTGAAATGTATTGGTCTCGACAATGCCTATCGATTGGTCCAAAAAAAAATTTGCCACGCCCACTCTAACGCCCATAACGCTTAAATCTGTATACCGCCGGTAGGTGGCGTATTTTAATCTCGCTTTGCTGCTTGCATATCTCCATTTAGCTGAGTAACGGGTATCGGATAGTCGAGGTACTCGACTATAGCGTTCTTCCTTGTTTTATGTATATTAATTAAAACATTAGCAGAGTTCCTAATCGTTTGCTCTTCCTTTGTTAAAGTTATATTCAAATAGTACTCTTCATTATCTTAAGGCGTCTCGAGCACGCCAGCATTGAAATTTGTTAATTATGGCCTCATTATACCCGTTACTCGTAGAGTAAAAGGGTATACTAGATTCGTCGGAAAGTATGTAACAGGCAGAATTAAGCGTTTCCGACCCCATAGTGTATATATATTCGTGATCAGGATCACTAGCCGAGTCGATCTAGCTATGTCCGTCTGTCCGTCTGTCTGTCCGGATGAACGCTGAGATCTCGGAAACTATGGGAGCTAGGCTATTGAGATTTGGCGTGCAGATTCCTGAGCTTCTTACGCAGCGCCAGTTTGTTTCAGTAGAGTGCCACGCCCACT
The DNA here is from genome assembly GCF_043229965.1 of Drosophila suzukii. Taxonomy (NCBI): domain Eukaryota; kingdom Metazoa; phylum Arthropoda; class Insecta; order Diptera; family Drosophilidae; genus Drosophila; species Drosophila suzukii. The sequence continues at coordinate 138,382 of NW_027255938.1, read as the reverse complement.
CTAACGCCCACAAACCGCCCAAAACTGTGGCTCCTACAGTTTTGATGCTAGAATAAAAATTTTAACTGAAATGTAATTTTCTCATCAATACCTATCGATTGACCCAAAAAACCCAAACGTGGATATCTCGGAAACTATCAAAGATAGAGAATTTGGATTTCAGATTTAGATTCCGTAGCCTTATACGCAGCGCAAGTTTGTTACGCGAATATGCCACGCCCACTCTAACGCCCACAAACCGCGAAAACCTGTGACGCCCACAAAATTTGCCACGCCCACTCTAACGCCCATAACGCTTAAATCTGTATACCGCCGGTAGGTGGCGCATTTTAATCTCGCTTTGCTACTTGCATATCTCTATTTAGCTGAGTAACGGGTATCTGATAGTCGAGGTACTCGACTATAGCGTTCTTCCTTATTTTTTTATTCTATTCCCCTTCGTCCATTGTGACGTTAGCCTGTGACCTTTTTTTTGCAGTATTATTAATCGCTTTTGAAGCAGTTAAGCACTGCAAAAAGATTATCACCTAGCTCTTAGTCACTGCATAAAAACATTTTCAGCACTAAAAAGAGCTTTTCAGCCGTTGGGTTCGGCTCTGCCGTCGTTGCATTCAGATTTCTAGATTTTTTAGATTTTTGTTACATTGAGTCGCAATTAACTGCATCATATCAGATAGAAAGAGGGGTGGGATAGGAAGGTAATGAACCTTTGCATACGGTGTAGAAAATACCACATTAACAACACCGTCATTTTTTGTTTTCAATCTCTTACAACACTGGTAATGCCTATTTGTTATTTAAATATATATATTTAATGGAAAAAATGTAAAAGGTGTTTAATAAAACTCTGTTTACTCAGCTAAAGGGCAGTGCGAGGAAGATAGAGATGTACAAATAGCAAAGCACCTGTCCTCCGATTACACACTGTATTTGCTTATAACTTTTTAATGAATGGACCAAATTTAACATGACATGTATGATTTCAGTCGGAAGTTTGCAACGCAGTGAAGGAGGCGTTTCCGACCCCATTAAGTATATACGAGTATACTCGTATTCTTGATCAACATCACTCGACGAGTCGATCTAGCGATGCCCGTTCGTCTTGCCGACTTTATTATACATCTGCCATAGAAATGATCGTATAATTAATTTAAAAATAATACAAAAAGTCAATCAAATTCTAAATTTTTTTTTATTTGAACAGATCCTTCAGGGGGATCTGGTAGTTTTTTTTAAAGGTATGCAACTTTAAACTGGTTCTGAAAATCCAACTCCCCCGCCAACCAAATCCGGGATCCGCCACTGAAATCCTCATATAACTCCAGATATATTTTGTAACAATTCCGGGTTTCAATTTATATAACTCGTCTTTTATAATACTAAAGAAGCTAGCAATAATCCTTAAAAATTATTAAATGTGTAAATAGCATTGACTGCTTTCTTATAACTGCAAGGGTATACAAACTTCGGCTTGCCAATGTAAACTTCCTTTCTGGTTTTTAATTTCTTTCTTAATTCATAGGACGAAAGAATAGGATAGACCAAAAATGATACCGTTAATTTTGTTCTTCTTTCAAGAAATAATTTTGATACTTACAGTTGTCAATCTCGCACTGTTTTTTTTTTGTCCAAAAAAGTTGACCACTATACAAAAAATATTTGAAAATGTATGCATATACATCTACGTAAAAGTCACAAAACTGGAAATTAGCTATCCGATTCTTTTTGTTAGTATTCTCCCCGATTTTCAAACGTCACGAACATTTTCACTAAACTCAACCGAACTAAATGAGTGCACATTTTTTACCCACCTTGCCTTTGTATCTAAAAGAGCGCACGGTGGCAACGCAGCAGTTTGCATCGTGCTGGTGAGTTTGCGTGTTTTCTAAATACACGATTGTGAGTTGGTTGGTCGATTTTGGACAGCCGGTGTATGAGTGAAATAATGTATGGAACTGGGGACAATGTATATCCTGCATTGATAGGCAACTTTTGCTTAGGGTAATTCCACGTCAAACGTGACAACAAATTTCTGGCTTATAATCAAATAATAAGAACATTTTTAATTCGTTATTGTACCCGTTAATCGTAGACTAAAAGACAGGGACCGTAAATAAGAGTAGTTTAAGACATTTACGAAAGTGTATTTATACCCGTTACTCGTAGAGTAAAAGGGTATACTAGATTCGTCGGAAAGTATGTAACAGGCAGAAGGAAGCGTTTCCGACCCCACAAAGTATATATATTCTTGATCAGGATCACTAGCCGAGTCGATCTAGCCATGTCCGTCTGTCCGTCTGTCCGTCTGTCTGTCCGTCCGGATGAACGCTGAGATCTCGGAAACTATGGGAGCTAGGCTATTGAGATTTGGCGTGCAGATTCCTGAGCTTCTTACGCAGCGCAAGTTTGTTTCGGCACAGTGCCACGCCCACTCTAACGCCCACAAACCGCCCAAAACTGTGGCTCCTACAGTTTTGATGCTAGAACAAAAATTTTAACTGAAATGTATTGTTCTCATCAATACCTATCGATTGACCCAAAAAGAAGTTTGCCACGCCCACTTTAACGCCCACAAACCGCGAAAACCTGTTACGCCCACAATTTTCATGCTAGATAAAAAATTTTAACTGAAATGTATTGGTCTCGTCGATACCTATCGATTGATCCAAAAAAAAAAAAATTTGCCACGCCCACTCTAACGCCCATAACGCTTAAATCTGTATACCGCCGGTAGGTGGCGCATTTTAATCTCGCTTTGCTGCTTGCATATCTCCATAAAGCTGAGTAACGGGTATCTGATAGTCGAGGTACTCGACTATAGCGTTCTTCCTTGTTTTAGTTTAGCATTTTTCGTCACAAAATTTGTCATCGGATCTTTGTACGTTAAAGGTCAGATCCCTTACCTCATTAAGAGATGTTTTTATAAATCTTTCTTAAAGCGCACTCACATCGATGAAAGCTAACGCTAAACGTACGGTCTGCTTGTCACCGCGGTACTCAGATGAGCTAAGGAAATACCAGCAAAGTACCAGATTTTGTTATTATACGCTTTAGCCGCCGCGCAAAGTATACGAAATTTAATTTTTGGCGGTATTTGTGCAGAAGCGTTGTGGAAACAGGCGGTCATGGCTAATTAGACACGGGTAGCGGTCCTGATCAAGAAAATACATCCAAATGGACGGCAGTCCACGTAACGCCAAACGCGCACCGAGAGCGTGTGCGAAAGCAACTACTAAATATAGCCACAGAATTTAAAATCTGCTGTGCTGGTCCGATCATAACGAGGTATACCAATCGATGGGTATTGCAAAAACTAAAAAGATAGCTTACCGAATTGTTAATGATTTTAAATGATTTGGGAGAAAAGGCGGTGAATGTGTAAGAGGTAAAGTTAGAAAATTGGAGCGCCATGTTATAAGTCTAGTTTTATTCTTACTGCGAATACACGTCGAATGACACCTAATTTTTTAAAATCCAATGCTCGGCTTAAAAGTTATTCCAAAAGCAAGAATTTGGAGACTTTCCAAAATGAAAAGCTTTGTCCCTTTTTGGTTCTCTTTCTAGGGTCTTGGAACCTTTATAGGTGTATTAAGAAGCTCGAGATAGAAAACTTTTCTTCTACAACCTTTGAAAAAGTCCGCTAGTTTAGCAGGAAATCTAAAAAACAGCTAGATTTTAAAGGCTTATAGTTTCTAAAGAACTAATGATACAGTTGTGTGCTATACGTTGCTGAAATGGTAGTTTAATATGCTAATCGCACTGCCTTTGCTTAAATTCCCAAAATTCAATAGATTAAAACTTATACTTTAAAACCATAAAACTTATACTTAAAACTTATTATTTTAAAACCACTTTTTGCCTATTTTCTCAAAATTTTCTTCTAAATTTTAAACTATTGAGTTCTTAAGATTCCTCAGCTTTTGATATATAACACTTACTGTCACTTTTGGAAATTATTGAGCGATAAAAAGTGGCACCCGATTCAGTTCATAACTAACAAGGAAGAACGATAAAGTCGAGTTCCTCGACTATCAGATACCCGTTACTTAGCTAAAGGGACCAAAGGGAAATGGATATATGCAAGCAGCAAAGCGGATTAAAACGCGCCACCTACCGGCGGTAGACAGACATAAGCGTTATGGGCGTTAGAGTGGTCGTGGCACGCTGCTGAAACAAACTTGCACTACGTAAGACGCTCAGGAATCTGCACGCCAAATCTCAATAGCCTAACTCTTATAGTTTCCGAGATCTCAGCGTTCATCCGGACAGACAGACAGACGGACAGACGGACATGGCCAGATCGACTCGGCTAGTGATCCTGATCAAGAATATGTATACTTTATGGGGTTGGAAACGCTTCCTTCTGCCTGTTACATACTTTCCGACGAATCTAGTATAACCGTTTTACTCTACGAGTAACGGATATAAAAACATTACATGCTTACCTTGAATGCCCAAAACTATGCAACATTAGTTTGATGAGACAAAATTCCTTATCGATATTTGTTTGCTAAAAGAAAAACCTGTAGCAGTTTGCCATCGATTAAAACTTTTTGTAATAAATAAATTATTAAAAACCATCAAAAATTTGGTTGGTTGAATTTCCTATGCCTAACTACACGTACTTTATTTAAATTCCTAGATAAAAAGTTTCTATAATTATTACGGTATCCAATTACCAAATGTACATGGCCTTGAAGACGGATACACTGATTTTAATAATACTACAATAGCAAATATAAGAATTACAGTAAAAGTGAATATTACTCCCATGCTATAATTGATTTTTATAAAAAAAATCCGTAATCAAATAAAAACACCTCTTAACGAGGTGACGGGTCGAAATCGACTTACAAAAGTTCTGATACCAAATTTTGCTACGAATAGACGGATATATTTATTTTAATGATTATAATAGCTCATATAAGAAATATACTAAAGTGAATATTACTCCCATTTTATAATTTATTTTTATAACAAAAAATTCTGTAACCAAATAAAAACACCTCTTAACGAGTTGACGAGTCGTGACGATCGCATCTTCGACTTACAAAAGTTCTAATACCAAATTTTGAGACGCAAAATTCGACGACTAATAAATACACTTTAAAATTTAAAAGGAAATCGTTCGAACCAATTTTGAGAAGTTATGCAAAAAGTGGCTAAGAAACAAAAACCACTAATTAAACTCTTCAAAATATTAAAGGACTTTACCTGTAGATTATGCCGCAAGCCTTAAAACTTCAATCACGTTACAGTTTTTATAAAATCGTGGTCAAGCCAACCGAATCTTATACCCTTGCAGGTCGTTTCTATGGGAGCAATGTATGAGTTAGCATGGAACCCAAAGGTGTTGCAAGACCGGATGCAATTCTTCAAATCAGCAGTCTGAAAGAATGAAATCCAAAACCCGAGTCGCCGAGTGGTTGGGGAGCGGTCCCACGCTAGAGCCGTTGGCCAAAGCGGCCAAGTAATTCAACGGGCTATGCAGCGGATGGGACTACAAGGTAAGCATTCTGCCCACAGCCCCGTCGTCAATTCTGACCGTCGCTGCCGACGTAGGCCCTTCTGCCTGACTTTCTTATAGAATACTTAAGTTAGCTTTAATATGTTCTTAACAAACTTGCAAAGAATCCAAGCAGATTCCGGGATAAATTACAACAGTTATAATTTATAGTTATCCAAACAGATTTCTAAATAATAAATATTGTTAATTTAAACAGAAATAAACTATAGTTATCCATACGGCCGCCAAATAAAAAATAAATTTACGAAAAATCTCAAACAAAAACTTGTGGGAGAATAATTCATAACAAAACGAGAAAGGAAGTTAACTTCGGCAAGCCGAAGTTTGAATACCCTTGCAGTTATAAGAAATAATCAATGTTAGTAACACTATGTTACATTTTAAGGATTGTTGCTTCAGTCATATTAAAACAATTTCACGTACTCAGCCCCCACAGCACGTCAAGGTCACAATCCACGAGGGGGAAAATATTATCATTTATATATATATATACAATTTTGATAACTACGTTGATAGATAGAAATAAATAAATTAATAATACCATAAAAATACATATATACAATATGCTATATACAATTAATTATTATTCTAACCTATTACAATTTTTACAATTTATATATTTAATTATATTACCTACTACAAGCTATACTTTGAAAAAATTCCATCGTGGTGGCTATATGGTGTCTCATAAGTGATGGCAAGAGCTTGTGGAATTCGAGAATCTGAAAATATCCAATCAATTTGTGTTTTTTGTTTTGTTGTGGGAGAATGATTGATTGAAAAGAGGTTATAGGCATTCAAGTGTTCCTCTAGAATATCAGTCCCTGTGGATCTGCAAATATTAAAATCTCCTAATATTACTAATTTAGTATTATCCATTCTACTCACTTTTTCCACATCAGTTTAATTTCATTTCGAAATCTTGCAATAGAAAATCCGGGACTCCTATAAACAATTATAAATGACGTGTCAAGATATTTAAATGCAATCGATTGATACGTTGCCCTTGTGTTTGTGGACTTCTTTGTCTCAAACAAAAATAATACATTTGTTTAGCATAAAAAGGTATTCCGTTTTTCCCAATACCATTCAAACGATTGCAATCTATTCTTCTTATAATGTCGAAATCCCTTAAAGTGTACTCTTCTTGTGGAAGAATCCAGGTTTCAACAAAACATAAAAAGTTTGCAGAACAAATAATGTTGTTCGCTCGATGAGCGCGAAGAGTTCCACGTTGTGGTAATATAAAGGGATATCCTCATTTTCATTGACCAAAAATTCATAATGCGTAGTCAAAGCCTTTTTCCCTCTTAAACGTTCAAGTTCTACTTGGACATTTGTAGCTCCAAATCTAGTTGGAGGGACAAAGTCTCCTAAAAGGAAAAGGCCCGATGCGCTAGTTGCTCTGCTGCAACCTACGTACAACTAAGCTCGCTTAATGCCTATTTTAAGATGCACTGCGACTTTTCTGTAGGTTGCTCCTTGGCTCTAATGGATGGTAATAGCCTCAGCAGGAACAACTGGAAATTGTTTTCGATCAATAGAAGAATGTCCCGAATTTCCGCATTGGAATACTCGGGCTGTTTTATAAATTGGAGTCCAGTCTGGGTGATCATTTCCTCGAACTTTTGACTTAGCTATAGTACCGACAGTGGGATCTGTAAACTTAATCCACAGTCCAGTAACTAATAATGAGCCGTTAACCATACAGTTGTCAATTCCCATTAATTGACCAGTTGCCCCATTTACAAGTCCATCATTTGTGTCAATATTGACGGTAACCATATATTTTGCAGTAGTCTTCAGGTGTAAAATATATGGTAGACCCTGAGTTTCAGAGGTCTTCATGTTTTGGGCATGCCTAAGAGTTGATTCTCGACTTCTTACATATTAGCTGACATATTAGCTGACTTAACTGTATCTACTGCAGTTGACACAAATTCTTCAGTTCTAATTTGGGCAAGTTTTAGGGAGTTGTAATGGTTAACGTCAGCATTAGAACAGAATAAGTGAATTGCATCGTCAGGAACATCGGTTACTGGAAGAACTCTTGTCCTGAAAAGCTCAATATCTGCATTTGTCATGTTGGCTTCGGACATATTATTCAAAGCCAAAGCAAAAGCGTGGTCGTCACGTTGCCGCATTATTTCCCTTAGCTCGAAAAACTTAAAGTTATTCCAAAGGTTAGCTCCTGCCAGAATATTATAGGGATTAGATGTATTTTCTACGAATATCCAACGATCTCCAACTGGGCTAAGCTGCTTCAGATCTCCAAACACTATTATGGACTTGCCCCCAAAACTTACATCTTGACTTCTAAAAATTTAACAAAGTCTTTGATCTAAGTATCCAAGCATTTTTGATCCGACCATCGAGATCTCATCTACAATAATTAATTGAATATCAATCAACTTGCAATGCATTGTATTTAAAGTGTCATTGCCTAAGGGTCTTAAAGGACCAGATGTTTGATTAATAGGAAGGGAGAAAACTGAATGAAGCGTTAGTCCCCCAATCCCAAAAGCTGCTTTTCCAGTAGGAGCACAAAGTAAAATCTTTGCGGAATCTGTTGCCCCAGGAAGTTTATTTGCTCGCCAAGTTATAGACTGAAATATTGTAGAAATCAATCTGCTTTTTCCCACTCCGGCCCCTCCACCAACATATTCATAAAATGATTTTTTTTGGCTGCAACATTATACATTACGTGGGCGTAATACTGGCGTTGTTTAAAGTTGAGAGACCGGGTAAGCGAGCAAAGGTTATCGTCAGATACTATCGAAGGAAGTCTTATAAGAGGAAGTTCGCCATTTCAAAATTATTTCTAAATGTGCGCTCATTGTCGTTTGCAATGAGTTCCGTCTCTTCACTTCTCCATGGGAAAAAGAGCATAACGTGCCCTCTAAAATAATCTGATGGAGAAGAGCTTAAACTGAAGCAAACCCACCTAAGAATTAGGGCATGATTACGTCCTTTTACCCCACCAGTCCCATCCAGCATTTGGTAACTTTGTGCAGCAACGTTATTTTCTTCATCTGCATCAAAGTCGATTGGTTCGTCATATTCTTCGTTTGACTGTTCTGACCGTGCATTTAGCTTGGAGAATTTGAACCAAGCCGCAAATTCCGCAAGACATAACGATTCTAGTTGTTCATGTCTTTGCACGTATCGATCAAGTAAATTTCGCTCAAAAATATCTGTTGAGTTTGCGGGAAGCTGTTCTAATTCTCTGTTAGATCGGACTATCCGGACCCTTTTATCTGGATGGCAAGTGTTAATAAAAACATTCCCTTCACTAGCCTCATACAAGTGTAAACCTAAAATGTTGTATGCAGCTTCTTGGGCAGATATTTCTGTAGCATTAATAAACTTGCTCCCTAAATGCTGCAATTTTCTTTTGACGGAAACACTTCCATGGCTTATTTCTGTCATTGCTTCTCGAAGCAGTTGCGACACGCCACGGTTGGATTTATTTATGTACTTAATTATATAACTACAACAGGCGTAAGCATCTAGAACGAATTGAATATCCATGTTTGCTCTATGCAAGCCTAAAATATTTCTATTGTAAGCATTTAGCAACCTATCAGAAAATTGGCGACGAAGAAATACTTGGGGCTTTTTTAAGTTAGAGCGAATGGCGAACTTGTACTCCTCATATGAAATTTCAAGATGGCTGAGAAAATATTCAAAATTATTAAACATGGCCGATTCTTCTTCGGAAACAGACTTTAGGAGCTCTTTAACTTTTTAAATATTTTTTTATATTCTTCAACGTTGGATTCGTTTTCTTCAAATGGATACAAAACCAGAGTTTCAGGCATTGGTGGGTATGGCATATTAAAAAGGCAGAATTGTTGTCCTCGCAGTTCCCTTAAACATGAAGCGCTGTGCTTATGGCGCCGATATTGAATTACTTCATGAATTTCAGGATCGTCCCCGCTGGTAGTAATGAAACGATCAATAAAGCGGGTGACCTCTTCGGCGTTATCGGGTCCTTCTTGCTTTGGGGCACCAGGAAATCAATACATGCCATGAGAGTGCGGCGATCCTCTGTGCTGGAACTAGATCCTCCAATAATAATGGACGAGTCTTAACTCACCAAATATCTCGGAGCTTTAAAATAATTTCATTAGTTGCCGGAACCTGTAGTCGAAGTACCGGGAGCACGTTACTGGGTCCGATCGAATTAATCTAGCTTTTTCGGCGCTAGAAAGATCTGCTGCCTCTTCCTCAGTAATGTCTCTGCTATCCAATAAAAGAGATAGAATAACTAAGAGTTCGTTCCATTTAGATTCAGCAGCAAAGAGGGTTATGAAGAATGTAGGCAACCCAAATTGTCTTATCATGGCTATAACTTTCTTTTTTTCTGCCTCCCAGTGTGCTGGAGCTGAACGGAGGCCTTTTAAAATGTGAAATCCATCGTCATGTTGTACAAGACTGTCAACAAATGAATTATCCCTCACATTTGCAGCAGTTACTGCACCTGATTTTTTTCGTAGGGCAATGGAAATAGAACTTTGAATTCGTTGCATTTCATGAAATTTGTACATATAAAGGACTTTGGGCACTACTGCGCAACGAAGGTCGTAAAAGCGAATTTGCGATCTTGCTTTTTTTGCATAGGTCGAATTCCCCTTAAATATTTCGCCGCAAGAAATAGTTGGCAAGGAAAGTTCTTCTGCGTCGTCGTCAAGGGTTAAATTTGTTGGAATGCGGCCTTCTCCGGGAGCCATAGCAATACGCTGAAGTCCAATATCATCGTTTTCTAATAGGGTTTCATGACCTCCGGGACTTAAATCACCTTCTTGCGCGTCATTTGATTGAGAATGAGAATGTTGACGAAGAAGCTCTTCTACGACTTCTCGGTCAGATTCATCTGCGATGAAAGGTATCTCTTCTTCGGCTCCCATTTGATTGAGCCAATCACCGTCAAAGCAAATGTTGTGCTTTCTGTAGAGCTCAGTGTTAACCAAGTATCGCACAGCTTGAATCGATCTCCAGGTAGCATGGCCAGCAGTGTTTCGCGACTGCTCTCGTCGTCGCTCCTTGGAATCCGACCTGACCATTGCGCGCGCTACAGCGTCCCGTGCGCGCTCGGGTCCTCGATTTTCCCCAATCGATCTCCAGGTAGCATGATCAGCAGTGTTTCGCGACTGCTCTCGTCGTCGCTCCTCGGAATCCGACCTGACCATTGCGCGTGCTGCAGTGTCCCGTGTGCGCTCGAGTCCTCGATTTTCCTCGTTCGCTCTCCAGGTAGCGCGATTGTCAGTGTTCCTCAATCGTTCGCTGGCTCGAATTCTTTCGCTTCTTCTTCTCTGAGAGCGAGCGAGCTTCTTCTGCTACCTCCAAATTACTTGTACGGGCCAAGGCAATGTGCTGCGCATTACGGGTCCTTCTTTGTGACGCATTTTGAGCATATCGGGCTCGGCTTCGTCTAAGCGCAGCTTGGCGGCGCTGCTCTTGAGATAAAGATGATATGCGCGGCGTTCTCTTTATTTTGCTGTTAAAAAATAATTGTATAAAAGTTAAGGGGTTATAATTTGTCAGAGATTTTCAAAATCTCTTTGGTCGGGATTCTGGTAAATATTTATTGATGTTCCACCTGAATTTCACCAAAAGAGACTTATGTGATACGAATTTATGAATCCTGTTTTACTTTATAGAAATACTTACCAAAGAAAAAAAATATAATAATACTTTATTATTTTGTTACCCACTTTTTTCACTTTTCACCTTATACCTTTTGGTGGATTTTTAATAGCTTTTCACCTTTTACTTTTTTACGGGCTTATATTAACATTTCACCTTGTACTTGATAAAATTAAATTCGAAATTCAGAACTAAATAAAAAATGTTATTTCCAAGCGTAGGAGGTTATATGTTAAGGTACACCGAAGCGATAATTTGTTTCATATTATTTTCCCACCAATTTTACGATCGTTCCTATGGCAGCTATGTGATATAGTCTTCCGATTTTGATAAAATTTAATTCAAAATTCAAAACTAATTAAAAAATGTTGTTTCCAGGGAAAGAAGGTAATATGTTTAGAAACACCAAAGATATAATTTGTTTACATTTTTTTTTCGATTATTCCTATAGGAGCTATAAGATATAGTTGTCCGATCCGGCAGGTTCCGACTTATATACTACCTGCAAAAAATACAAGACTTTTGGGAAAGTTTTAGCCCGATAGCTTTAAAACTGAGAGACTACTTTGCGTAGAAACGGACGGACAGACGGACATGGCTAGATCGACTCGTCTAGTGATGCTCATCAAGAATATATATAGTTTATGGGGTTGGAAACGTTTCCTTCACTGCGTTGCAAACTTCTGACTGAAATCATTATACCCTCTGCAAGGGTATAAAAACACCGAAGCTATAATTTGTTTTATTATTATTTTCCCACCAATTTTCCGATCGTTTCTATGGCTGCTATATGATATAGTCGTCCGATTTTGATAAAATTAAATTCGAAATTCAGAACTAATTAAACATTTTATTTCCAAGCGTAGGAGGTTATATGTTAAAAAACACCGAAGCTATAATTTGTTTCATATTATTTTCCCACCAATTTTACAATCGTTCCTATGGCAGTCCGATTTTGATAAAATTAAATTCGAAATTCAAAATGAATTAAAAAATGTTCTTTCCAAGCGTAGGAGGTTATATGTTAAAAAAGACCGATGCTATAATTTGTTTCATATTATTTTCCCACCAATTTTCCGATCGTCTTTATGGCAGCTATATTCTTGGACGTGGATGCACTATGGTCAGTACAAACAAGTGGCCCTTACGACACCAAGCAATGCTTGTTACGCGCGGAGCCCTAAACCGATTTGGGCAAGTAAACGAAATCGCGGACATGGAAAAAGACGACATAACAATAGACAGTTTAAAATACATGCTCACATAGAATGGCTAGTAACATAGAAATTTACAAATTATTGGAAGAGAAAATACATAAGTTTATCATAATTAGTTGCATTAGGGCTATCAAACAGTAAGACGTGACACAGTGCATTATAGTCGTCACAAAGAACCCGAAAAGGATCATGAAGGGCATAATTGGATCTACAAATTGGCAGGGACAACAGACGAAAACGACGAACTGTTCTACAGGGTACATTCCAGTTGAGGGAACTAAGAAGGAAGGGAGAGTCAACATCACCATTAATTAATTTATGCAAAAACATAACTCCATGACACTTTCAGGGTTGGTAAGTCCAGCAGGCGCAACCTCGCATGATAAGAGGGCAATCGACTTCCTGTGTCCCACCTTAAACCTCTCAAAGCTAATAAAAGGAATTGTTTTTGAACGGACTCTAACATATTTTGGTAACAGCTAATTTGAGGTGACCATATACACGAGCAATATTCCATTGAGGGACGAACAAGAGAAACATCCAAAAGCTTTGTTGTGTATGGATCATCAAACTCCCTTGACCAGCGCTTCATAAACGCCAGGAGACTTCTGGCTTTGTTAGTTATAGTAGATATATGGTCTTTAAAACTAAGTTTATGATCAAATAGAACGCCAAGATCCTGAACAGAAAAAATACGTTCAAGGGCGTTATTACCGATACAATAAGAATACAGAGATGGACTACAACGATAAAAGGTCATAAAGTTACATTTAGAATAGTTCAAATTCAACATGTTAATCATGCACCACGTATACAAACAATCAAGATCTAATTGAAGGTCATTATATGAATTAGGTAAACACATGGACAAACATAGCTTGACATCATCTGCATACATTAAAACTGTTGACGATTTTATAACATAAGGTAGATCATTAATCATTAAGCCAAAAAGTAAAGGTCCCAGGTGGCTACCCTGTGGCTCTCCAGAAGTAACATTAATTATTTTAGAAATTTTATTATTAAAACAGACCATTTGAGTTCTATTAGAAAGGTAGGAAAGTATCCACTCTAGTAGGTTGGGTGGAAAACCTAAAAGGGACAATTTATAAATAAGAATCCTATGGTTCACTGAATCAAAAGCTTTAGAGAAATCGGTATAAATCACATCAGTTTGATGGTGTGTCAGAAAACCTTTAGTAATTAAAGACGTAAATTCAAGTAGGTTTGTAGAAGTAGAGCGACATCTAGTGAAGCCATGCTGACAAGGTGAAATAATAGACCTGCAATGATGCTGCAACTGACAGGTAATAATTTTTTCAAAAAGTTTAAGAATAGAACTAAGTTTAGCAATACCGCGATAGTTTGAGATATCGGTCTTGGTCCCCTTTTTTAAACAATGGGATAATAAAGGATTCCTTCCATATGGATGGAAATCTACATTAACTTTGGGACAGATTAAATATCAATGTTAAGGGAAGAGCAAGATAAGATGAACAATTTCTAAGTATACAAATTGGTATTCTATCAGGACCCGGTGAAAATGAGAGCTTGAGAGTATTAAGACTCTGAAGAACATCAGATACATCAATCACTGGTTTGAAGATAGAGTTCAAATGAGGTAGCGGGTATGGATAATCTTTGATAATGACATTATTGCATTTCGTATAAGTGGATTGAAAAAAGTCTGCGAATAAGTTGCAAATATCATTGTCATCAGATGCTACCTTATTATTGAGAAAGAGAGAGGGAGGGAAGCAGCTAGATTTTCGTTTAGAATTGACGAAAGAAAAGAAAAGCTTAGGATTACTTTTGAAATCCCGCTTACAACGAGACAGGCAATTTTTGTAGCAATCAGTATTGTACTGGACAAATTCCACCTTAGCTGAGCTATATCTGGTGAAGTCTGTCTGTAAGCCGGATATTTTGAACCGTTTAAATAGTCTGGTTTTTTTATTCTTCAGATAAGATACTTGATGGGTAAACCATGGAGAGCTGTAAGAATTCTTCATGGAGGAAAGAGGGACATGTTCTTCAAATAGACGGTAAAGGATCTCATAAAAGTACCTAACTGCATCATCAACAGGAAGGTCAACTAGAAAGGACCAGCTTACTGTCGATAAAGATTCCACTAGTCTGCCGTAATCAGTCCTCTTAAAACACAAACTAGGCTGTACATTCATTGCAGTCCTAGGACTATTAAAAAATCCATTAATACAGAGCTGAAGGGTAGGATGATATCAATCTTCAGGTAAAGATAGTGGCGAAATACGACTGACTTCAGCATCGCTACTATCAAAAACAAAGACTAAGTCAAGAAGACGACCAATATGATTGGGAATCCTGTTAACTTGCTGCAAAGATAGTTCAACAAGACCATCAATAAAATCATTTTGCATCCTAGGAATCATTGCCAATGAGTCCTTACTCTCCAACCAAGAGATATTGGGAAGATTAAAGTCACCAAGCACAATAAGTTGGTCAGATTCAGTAAGCAACAAGGAGATAGAATGTATGGCGGACAGGTGCAGTAGATACACGTTAAATTCAGAGCCGGGAGATATATACGAGCAGGTTAAAAAAATGTTTCTTTTTGGGAAAGATAATTTTACGGAAATAAATTCAATACCTGATGATTCAGAAATATCAACAAACTCAGAAGTTAAATTGGATTTGACTCCAATAAGAACCCCTCCTCCTCGACGGGTCTGACGATCCTTCCGATAAACAAAAAAGTTATTAGACAAAATCTCACTATCGTGTACAGATGGGTTAAGCCAGGTCTCAGTGAGTACAATAACATTGGCCTCAAAAACTGAACTATTTATATAAAGCGTAGAGAGTTTACTAAGAAGCCCCCGATCATTCTGATAGTGAATTAAGAAATTTAGTTTTTTGAATTTATATCAGAGCTGGGCGCCGACAAAGAAGTCATGGAAAGGGAGCTATTTTTTTTATATACTCGTGGACAATTATATCAGCAGGCCAAAAATTGGGGCAAAGAAGTTTAGGGAACAGCCCGGAACAAGTTTTTTAAATGAAGAGTAATCTCTTATCTGTTTAAAATTAAATTTGGTGATGTCAATACCATTTTGATTGGGAAGGGAGAGGTTTGTGACAATATGATGCATAACGTCATTTACTGTTATTGCTGCATTCAACCTAGACACAAAAATAGATTTCCTAGGTACCATGACAGTGAGTGGTACCGGAGAAGAGAGAGCAGGGCTATGCGTGTTTTTCCTAGGGATCATGCTAGTAAGTGGGACAGGAGGAGGTGCGAGGGTATTAGCTATAGGAAGTACAAGGTGCGGCAGAGCCCCGGAAGTGGCAACAGCCGGTGAACGGTTAGTAGGCCTTAATGACTCAGGCGAAACTACAGTCCCTGAATCTGGCAGCGATTGCCCCGTGGCGTCATTCGTTGATGACTCGATCCCATTGGGATCATCCTCGTCGCACGACACATAGCCTGCAGTGGGGCTGGGAAGAGAGAGGTTGGTCGAGAGATCTGGAACGTGTAAAGAAACATTAGGCAGTGTAGGACTACGATTTATATTTAATGAAGATTGACTTAGAAGAATCCGACCTTTAAAGTTCGAGTCGCAAACATTAAATCGACTTAATAAATCCGTAAATCCAGCACGTAATGCCTGGAACTCCAGCTCCGTTTGCCTCATAAATGCTCTTATATCGATTTTGATATGTAGGCATGTAGGGCACGTCCAGTCCAGGTTAGCATTAGATCTAGTGCGATCAGCCATTTGGGCAGCACTATGCCCAAAGTCTGCACATTTTGCGTGCGCAATGTTCTCACATAACGAGCAACTAACAATTGGCTACCGAGAAGTGATTTTACCAACAAATTGGCAACCAACAACACAGCAGGCAGACATTGTTTACAAGTTGAGGTCAGTTAAATGTAGAATGTAGAAAAAGTAGGAAGCTTTAGATGAGTGCCAACAGACCAATTCAGCAAAGACCCGTTAACTCGAAAATGAGAGCCGGTGACTGAAGTTGGGAGAATGTAGCAGAGCGAACAATGTAACAGAGAGCGCCAAAACAACAATGTAAATAAGAAACAACAACAATGCACAAAGCACTATTAACTATTTAACTATTAACTATTAACTATTATCCAATATAATAATACAGATAATGGTTTTAACACAAATAACTAAATTGCATGCAAACGGCGGTCTCAACCGAGTTGAAAATGAAACTTTGGGAATATATCAGATCGGTAATTTAGACACTAGGCGAATAAATGTAGGAGCAAATATAAAACGCGTTCGTGTACAACAGGGACCGAATTCGAAATATGATATAGTCGTCCGATTTTGATAAAATTAAATTCAAAACAAGGAAGAACGCTATAGTCGAGTACCTCGACTATCAGATACCCGTTACTCAGCTAAATGGAGATATGCAAGCAGCAAAGCGAGATTAAAATGCGCCACCTACCGGCGGTAGACAGATTTAAGCGTTATGGGCGTTAGAGTGGGCGTGGCAAATTTATTTTTGGATAAATCGATAGGTATTGACGACACCAATACATTTCAGTTAAAATTTTTTATGTAGCATGCAAATTGTGGCGTCACAGGTTTTCGCGGTTTGTGGGCGTTTAAGTGGGCGTGGCAAACTTTTTTTTAGGTCAATCGATAGGTATTGATGAGAACAATACATTTCAGTTAAAATTTTTTATCTAGCATCAAAACTGTTGGAGTTACAGTTTTGGGCGGTTTGTGGGCGTTAGAGTGGGCGTGGCAGTCTACTGAAACAAACTTGCGCTGCGTAGGAAGCTCAGGAATCTGTACGCCAAATCTC
Organism: Drosophila suzukii; assembly: GCF_043229965.1. Classification (NCBI taxonomy): domain Eukaryota; kingdom Metazoa; phylum Arthropoda; class Insecta; order Diptera; family Drosophilidae; genus Drosophila; species Drosophila suzukii. Next base: position 121,165 of record NW_027255938.1, on the reverse strand, counting down.
AATAGCCTAGCTCTCATAGTTTCCGAGATCTCAGCGTTCATCCGGACAGACGGACAGACGGACAGACGGACATGGCTAGATCGACTCGGCTAGTGATCCTGATCAAGAATATATATACTTTATGGGGTCGGAAACGCTTCCTTCTGCCTGTTACATACTTTCCGACGAATTTAGTATACCCTTTTACTCTACGAGTAACGGGTATAAAAATTCAGAACTAATTAAAAATTTTATTTCCAATTTTACGATCGTTCCTTTGGCAGCTATATGATATAGTCGTCCGATTTTGATAAAATTTTTTTCGAAATTCAGAACTAATTAAAAAATGTTATTTCCAAGCGTATGAGGTTATATGTTAAGGAACACCGAAGCTATAATTTGTTTCATATTATTTTCCCACCAATTTTACGAGCGTTCCTATGGCAGCTATATGATATAGTCGTCCGATTTTGAAAAAATTTAATTTGAAATTCAGAACTATTTAAAAAATGTTATTTCCAAGCATAGGAGGTTATATGTTAAGGAACACCGAAGCTATACTTTGTTTCATATTTTTTTCCCACCAATTTTACGATCGTTCCTATGGCAGCTATATGATATAGTCTTCCGATTTTGATAAAATTTAATACGAAATTCAAAACTAACTAAAAAATGTTATTTCCAAGGAAAGGAGGTAATATGTTAAAAAACACCAAAGTTATAATTTTTTAACATTTTTTTTTCCGATTATTCCTATGGGAGCTATAAGATATAGTTGTCCGATCCGGCTGGTTCCGACTTATATACTACCTGCAAAAGATATAAGACTTTTGGGAAAGTTTCAGCCCGATAGCTTTAAAACTGAGAGACTAGTTTGCGTAGAAACGGACGGACAGACGGACAGACGGACATGGCTAGATCGACTCGTCTAGTGATGCTGATCAAGAATATATATACTTTATGGGGTCGGAAACGTCTCCTTCACTGCGTTGCAAACTTCTGACTGAAATCATTATACCCTCTGCAAGGGTATAAAAACACGAAAATGAGGAAAACAAAAGGGATTTAACATCTACAATACTGAAAAATAGCTAATCTGTGAAAACCTTAACCGAAAAATTGGCGAGGATAATTAAAAATAAAAGAAAGGAAGAACACCTTAAGACCTGTAAACGAAACATTCTGGAGAATAGCTGTAGGGTCGGGCCCTCGCTACGTGCATCATCTTCAAGAAAACAGCACTTTGTGGATGGGCAATTTGTAGCCTTAGAAACAAAAATTAGAGTCTTTAACGGAAATCATGTTAGTGGACTTTTCGTAAAAATCTTTAAAAAAATTCAAACTTTTCCTGAGAATAAAACATTTTTTCTTATCAATTAAACCCAAAAATCAATATGATAATTATTTCCATTCGTCTTATCTGTGAATTGAGAATAAAATTTTAATTTTTTTTGTTCAAAAATGTATGTCAAATTCTGAGAAAAAACCAATATTCTCACAGTGGAAAGATAAGAAATCGGATCCAGATGGCAGCGAGGATAATTGGAAGCAGATGTTCGAGGTGGCTGTTCAGACAGCACTTAACCAACAAGCATAGGTATTTGAAACAAAAATCAGAGAACTCTCGGAACAAATAAATGGGTGTAGGATTACGTCTCCCACCGAGGATGTGTATGAACAAATCTCGATAATAGAAGGAATCAAATGCGATGAACCTTTGGACATCGTAAAATCTTTGCCGGAATTTTATGGCAGGCAAAAGCAGTATATTTCGTGGCGGCAATCCGCCACAGTGGCATATGAAGTATTCAAACCATCTGTAAGTAGTTCAAAATATCGGGAAACCCCAAAGTAAAAGCAGACAAAAAGTGAGTATCACAACTTGTAACGGCGCCTGTAGCGACTGGCGAACCTAGGTTCAGCCTGAAAGCCTACTATACAGGGTCCGCTTAAACCAAAGCTTGACCTAGTGTGCCCACCTGTGTCGGCTATTCGATATTTCGATAGTTTTGAACAACTGAGCCAGGGTGGTCTTGGAAAGTTCTAGTTTTGACACCTGTCGGTCGTCATATGATATATATTTCCGCCAAAAGCCTCACTGGTATCCAGCCGATTCCGGTTAAGTTCTTCCTATTTTAACCTGCAAGAGAAACGGACGTGCCAGCAGCTCAAAATTTAAATTTTAATTAAAAGACTAAAAGTCCGAAATATATATTTTTGAGTGGCATCCAGTAATTTTGAGTGGCATCCAGTATTCTAAGTGGTGTTTAGCACTCAGTGTGGCTGCCAGCTATAAAAGCTAGCCAGCGAATAAAGCTTAAAGTAAGTGCAAGTGCATTTGTTTAGAAATTGGTGCGTGTTTAACCTCCAACATAATTTCACTACAGGTATTTTTAATATTCCGGGTGAAAAACCCACCCAGTGCTGCCACAAGTTGCCGCCAAAGGCGCATCTTATTGATTCGGCCAATTTACTGGAGGATTTACCACCTCAAGAAGGTCAAAAATCAAATCTCCTGGCCCAATCGTCAGGTATGGTTTTTTGAGACACACATGTCGCCATATCTGTAATTAATTTAAATGCCCAATCGTCAGGTTGGCCCGCGAGGAATGATTTGGAGAGACTAATGCCCTGAAGTACCCCTGTCTACGGGCCAAGAAGTGCAGTTTTACTTAGAGGGGATCCGATGGCAGTTTAATTCAATTATATAACCGCGCATCCGTACACCAGCCGAGTTTTAAGGGGTGCGCGTATCCGTCTAGGAGGTTTCCGAGTGGAATATCGCTGCCGCAGATTTAGGGATTTATACCCGTTTATGTTGTAAAAGCGCCGCGTGTGTGAACGGACTTAACCTAGCATGGCACACTAGCCAACCGGGTTTAACCTTAATGGAGATAAAAACTCTCTTTCGTATTGGATCAGTCCTAACCCCGTTATATAACCAACGCGCTTTGAGAAACCGAATTTAGGAATTAATGTGAAAAGAAAATCAATAAAATCAAAGATATGTAAACCATAAAGCAAACAATAATTTTTCGTAAAGCCCCAAGTGGCAACGCCATGTAAAGCAATAGTTATATTTAACAAATTAAAAGAAATTAACAAGTCGATCGGGTCAAAAGAGATAATGCACGCGGAGAAGCTGTGATTTAATTTAAGAAGAGCTAGATTTTTTTTAGGTTTAAATGAAAAATTTGTTATTGTAAAACATTTAAGGAAGTACGATGAATTCGGAACGGGTTACAAGTTTAGTTTAAATCGTTTGCGCGTCTAAGAGAAATGAGAGAAATGTTTATTTTCCCTTTAAATTCTACATGGCGAGAAATATCGCTACCCTTTAGATTACAGCCAACCCATCCCGTCCGGAGATCGATCTTCAACGTTGGAGGAAATGCCGTGAGTCACACTAACTAAACATATATATATTTACATGAGTCGTTCTTCGCCCGAATAAAAATTTTGGAAGATTTTTTATATTCGTTGGTTATTCTTTATTAGAACGTTGGAAAAAGACTAATTGTATGTTACAGAATTGGTTAGAATGAAACCTCGGTTTGCGTCTTAGAATTTACTATTAGTGCATTAGGTGACGCAATCGCAGGTGGATGATGCGATCGCCACTTCTTTGTTTATGTTTACATAATTCGGTCTTATTGGATTTTGCGATCTTATTGGATTTTTACGTTTATTGAATTACGTCATTGTTGACGTTCGGACTTAATCAATTTTCTTTGTTTGTCTGCAATGCGGGATCTCGAGCTTCTGTATCGTTTTTAATCAAAGCCGAAATTGGCGATTCTGTTTATTTGTAAACGGTTTCGATCTTTCAACTGGTGGCCGTTGAGAAATCGCAGTGCAGACACGTCACTATATATATTACTTTACCCACATTTCTCGCCGATCCGTAAAGTGAAAAACTTATTTAAACATAAACCCCGATCTAAAAACAATTAAATAATTAAAATACCTTGAGTTATTTGCATTCTCTATGAAGTAATTTGCGATTTTCAAAAGAAGTTGAATATAAATTAAGATCGCCTATTGTTAACTCCTAAAGTCTCTAATTGCCTAAAAACATGAATCGATAAATTTTAGAGAAAGTTCCTCGAAGAAGTTTTTAGAGAGAAAAATAATACAGTCAAGCTAGTTCTATCGAAAACTATTTCATTAAGCTTAAATTTATATTTAGTAAAATACATATTGTTATAACATGAATAATATCTTCCTATGCCTTATTCTTTTAAATACCCTATGTTCTTTTTATAAATATTAAATATGACTTGTATCGCTATCCACGGAAAATTAATTAGCTTTTCGAACAGAAATAAAACCATGGATCTATACACACCATTGAACTGAACTAAGCTGATGATTTCTCGATCGTGGGGTATCAAAGGGGTCACCGAAGCCATGCTTTAATAATAATGATAATAATGTGTAGTCAGAACGCGAATCTGTAGGCGCAAGACCTCCACCCCCAAAGCCGACGAGCGAGTGCCGGACCCTAGTAGCGTGCCACGCAACTGCAGATTCCCGATTTCGTCCACAGCATCCAACTGTTACACGCTACAGAGATAATTCATTATTATTAATAAGAAAAGTGGCGCTCAACGTGTGGGGCCTTAGTGAGTACAGTAATCACTCATTAAGACTCACCGGTAGTTCAATTCAAATTCTTTTCTATACTTCTTTAATTTCAACTTTAAATTTATTCACTTCTACAAAATAACTTTCTTGGATCATTAATTCTTTTGAAGAACAGAGACAAAGATCATTAGTTTTCTTTCTGGCCAAAATTAATAATCAGAGTTAGGATTTTTCTTTACATAGTTAGTGGTGTTTAGAAAACTCAGACCGAGGAAAATGCAGAAAGTATCAAACTACAATAGATCTTCTGACCCTTTCTGATTTGCTACATCATTACCTTAACCACACTTTGCAAATAAAAAGGTTCCTATAGGCTCAAGCGTTTTGCAAAATGGGTACAACTTCAAGTGGTACACTATCCACGAAAGACCTATAGAACTTTTAATTTCGTTTAGCCTTAGAGCGATTACGTTTTTTATTAGTGAAGCAGGAATACAGCAGTTTTAGTTCTCGAACTATACTCTGTCCGCAATACACTGTAGAAAATCTAACCGTCTCCCTACATGGATTTAGTTTTATTTGAGAAAACGAGAAGTCCGATTATCTGTCTCTTATTATTTTTCCGATAAAAGTTTAGCAGTTAAAAAATAATAATTTAGTTATCCTACGATACGGGAAACATCAAGCAAAAGTTCAGTTTTACTAATTTTATTGGTTTATATATCAAGAAGATTTTAGTTTTACTTCTACTATGGTGGATTCTCTTTGGCTGCCAGAAAGCCACCAAGCCAGTCTGTCCGATATGCAAGTCCGAAATTAAATCATCTTCCGAACTTTTCGAAACCATATGCCGTCACGAGTTTCATAAGAAGTGCATTGATGCGCATTTCAAGAAAAGCGACTTGTGTCCAGTATGCAAAGTTTCTTGCAGGCCAGTGGTCGAAAAATGCTTACAAACTCGGTCTCAATCTAAAGGTCGCCAACAAGGAGATAGCGATAATACCCCGGGTCCATCTGGAGCGCTCAGAGCAACAATAATAGCGTTACTGATCAAGCAACCGCAATAATCACGGTCACAATGGTGTCCATGAAGCGAAGGCTGTTTTCTCTTCTTTCAGAGAAAATTACCGATTTAATCCAGAATTCAGTAGAAGAAAGTGTACAGAGACTGATCAGAACTCCGCCAAATTCCGCTATAAGTGGCGAGGACAGATCAGCAACTCCTCCTCCAGTAGACGAGGAAAATAACGAGCCAGCTGTTGTCGAGCAAATTCAAAACAGACATCGGGTCCTGCCTAACATAGGTTCTCCTGGTTCTCACCGAAATGACTTTTCCGATCTCCTAACTAGACCCGACAACGTCGTTCATATTTTAAACGGATGGAAAATTAAATTTTCGGGATCAGGTGTTTCAGTAGATAACTTCATTTATAGAGTTGAGGCGCTGACGCATAAAACGTTAAATGGGAATTTCTCAGTCTTTTGTAGAAACGCCAGCGTTCTCTTTGAGGGCAAGGCCAACGAATTTTATTGGCGTTACCACAAATTGGTAACTGAAGTCCGCCGGGATAGGTTATATTGCAATTTCGTCAGAAAAGGGATGATATTGACATCGAGGAGTTGATCTCCAACAGGAAGCAGAAGCCTAGTGAAACCTTCGATAGCTTTTACGATAGCGTAAACATTTTAGTCGATCAACTAGAGATACCATGGAGCTCGAGATAACTTGTCCGAGTTCTCAAGAATAATCTGAGGCCTGAAATACGACATGAGTTATTGAATGTCGATATTTCAACAGTCGCAGAGTTAAGAGAAACCTGTCGTCGACGCGAAGCTTTTCTCGACGACGTCAAACGTGCTCACGGTTATAGTAAAAGTAGCCCATTTAGACGCGAAATATCAGAACTGATTCCAGAATCTGAATCTCAGAAAGGTTCTGAGTCGGAAAACGAGTTAGAAGTAGACGCGTTTACCTTAAAATGCTGGAATTGTCGCAAAGATGGCCACATTTACCAGGATTGTCTAGCCGATAAAAGACTTTTTTGTTACGGCTGTGGAGCAGGTAACACTTACAAATCGAATTGTGCAGTGTGCAAAAAACTCCAAGTCCGGCGCTTCGAAGTTGCTGTACAAACCGAAAACTTCGAGTGCCTTTCGCAACCAGTCAACGATGACCGATTAAATGTGGATGTACCTTTTGTTACACCACAAATTATCCCTGACGTTCCAGAAAGCAATGCCAGCTCTTTGCTGCATTGTAAAGTTAAAAATTTACCTGATATTCCAAATCCTAAATTTTGTCTTAACCCTCTCTTGAAAAAATGTAAGTCTCGGAGTTCTAAAAGAATCAAATCTTTTTGGCAAAACATTGGAACCTGTCGGCTAGGATTGAAATATATTTATTCTGTTCCGATAGAAACAAGAGACCCTTTTTGCCGGTTCGTTTATTAGATCGTACCGTGTACGGTTTACTTGACTCAGGGGCATCTATAAGTTGCTTTGGGGGTGATTTAGCCAGCGAACTCGTGAAGAATAATAATGCTTACAAGTCGTTAAACGTTAGTGCTACCACGGGAGATGGAAGCCCACAACGAATAGTAGGCAAGATGAAGGTTAACATAGAATATGGAAACATTCAAAAGATTTTAAACATTTATATTGTACCATCACTAAAGCAAGATCTATACTTGGGCATAGATTTTTGGAGGCTGTATGATCTTCTTCCCTAAAATCTGCACATATCCGAGCTAGAATCTAAAAAGTCTAGAAAAGTTAACAGCGACGTCGATGTAGATCAACACGACTTGTCTGAAGCAGAAAAGCTAAGATTAGTTCAGGTTATCAATTCTTTTCCTTCATTCGCTCAGGAAGGTCTTGGGCAGACTAGTTTGATTACACATACAATTGATGTGGGCAGTGCTAAGCCAGTTAAGCAGCGTCATTTCCCCGTCTCACCTGCCGTTGAGAAGAGTATGTACGTAGAAATAGACAGGATGTTGCAATGTTGTTCAATCCCGAGACAAGACTGTATTTACAGTCCCTGGTAGGCCACTCTACCAATTTAAAGTAATGCCTTTTGGGCTTTGTAATGCCACCAGCACAATGTCTCGCTTGATGGACAAAGTCGTTCCACCGCATCTCAAGAATGAGGTATTCATATACTTGGATGACCTCCTGGTGGTATCGTCAAATTTTGAGAATCATCTTAACGTACTTAGGAGATCGCCGCTCACATCAAGCGTGCAGGATTGACAATCAATATTGGCAAAAGTCATTTCTGCATGCGACGTGTACGTTATCTGGGCCAGAGAGTTCGTACAGATCCTGAAAAGGTGAAAGCAATCACCAAGTTTCCCGTCCCGAAAACCCTGCGAGGTTTGAGGAGTTTTATGGGCTTATGTGGCTGGTACCGCAAATTCGTTCCGAATTTTGCATCACTCGCTTCTCCTTTAACTGATTTAATGACAACCAAACGAAAGTTCAGTCTAACTCCAGAAGCACTAAAAGCCTTCGAAATCTTGAAGACTCGTCTTAGCGACATTTAACTGGAGAACAAGTACACGATGAATACGCATGGAAGCTTTGGTTACCATCAGAGCTGATCCCCGAAGTTCTTTTCCAAGCCCATAACAGTCCATTGGCTTTCCACGGCGGGATACATAAGACTGTCGAGCGTGTTAGGAGGTATTATTTTTGGCCTCGCCTCGTGCCTGACGTGAAAGCATACGTTAATGCCTGTGAGACATGTAAGTCGACTAAACCACCGAATTATATTCTCAGACCACCGCTAAGAAAAGCGCCAGAAACCGTGCGACTTTTTCAACGAATTTTCATTGATTTTCTCGGACCTTACCCATGTTCGAGAAGCGGGAATATCGGGATTTTCATAATCCTAGATCATTTCTCTAAATTTGTATTTCTAAAACCAGTGAAGAAGATTAATGCTAGTGTCGTTATTAAGTACCTCGAAGGCGAGCTCTTCATGACTTTCGGTGTCCCGGAAACTGTCGTATCAGACAACGGATCACAATTCCGTTCTGAAGCGTTTTAGAAACTAATGAAGACGTATGAGATTTTACACGTGCTGACGGCTGTTCATTATTTCAGCGATTCGAGCTTACCTTCGTCCAGATCAGAAAGATTGGGATGAGTATTTGAATAGGATATGTTGTGCCTTGAGATCCTCGATCCATGCCAGTATCGGTACAACGCCGTACTATATGGCTTTCGGCCAGCATATGGTAACTTCCGGTTCTACTTATTCCTTGCTAAGGAGACTGAACATGCTAGATGATCGTTCCTTGATGTTTAATAGGCAAGATTCATTTGAAATAATCCGAGAGGAAGCGACTAAGCAAATGCAGAGAGCTCACGATCGGAACGAAAATTTAATTTGCGCTCGAGAGATGTTTCCTACGCTGAAGGGCAAAAGGTATTTCGACGCAATTTCAAGCAAAGTTGCTTTCAGACCGGCTATAACGCCAAGTTTGGTCCATCATTTGTAAAAGCCCGAGTTCGAAGGAAATTGGGAAGATCCTATTACAAACTAGAGGACTTGCAAGGTCGACTCTTGGGTAACTATCACGCGAAAGATATTCGCCAGTGATGCCACTCCAGGCGGTAATCTGTCTAGGGTATCTAGAGCCAAATACCCTAGCCTGATTCTAGCGGGGGGGTTTTTGTAACGGCGCCTGTAGCGACTGGCGAACATAGGTTCAACCTGAAAGCCTACTATACAGGGTCCGCTTAAACCAAAGCTTGACCTAGTGTGGCCACCTGTTTCGGCTATTCGATATTTCGATAGTTTTGAACAGCTGAGCCAGGGTGGTCTTGGAAAGTTCTAGTTTTGACACCTGTCGGTCGTTATATGTTCTTCTTATTTTAACCTGCAAGAGAAACGGACGTGCCAGCAGCTCAAAATTTAAATTTAAATTAAAAGACTAAAAGTCTGAAATATATATATTTTTTGAGTGGCATCCAGTAATTTTGAGTGGCATCCAGCATTCTAAGTGGTGTTTAGCACTCAGTGTGGCTGCCAGCTATAAAAGCTAGCCAGCGAATAAAGCTTAAAGTAAGTGCAAGTGCATTTGTTTAGAAATTGGTGCGTGTTTAACCTCCAACATAATTTCACTACAGGTATTTTTAATATTCCGGGTGAAAACCCCAGCCAGTGCACAGTGGTTCCGTCAGAGGCCAAAAATCAAAAAAACCGATTTGAAAATATTTAAATTAAATTTACACAGTTTGTCTCTAAAATGTCCAATCTTCCAATTTGCAAACCGGTTTTCGCTGGAAACCCAACGGTACATTCTAAAAATAGAATCAAAAGCATGAACACGTGTTCATTTCAACAGCGCATCGGAGCTGTGGTGAAATATTTCAAAGCAAAAGCGCACTTCAAATCGGACTGGTAACTGTTCAAGTTGATATATTTATATTATTCAAAATGGATTTTGAAGCTCAAGGTATTTATTTTACTTTATGAAATTAATTTATACTAACTTGATATGAAATTAATAAAATCTAACTTGATATGTGAAACCTCTTTGTTTGTACCTGTTTTGTGTGTCTCAAATTTGTTTACCTAAAGTTTTAGTTGTGATCCCACACGATTTCAAACAAGGATTTTTTTTTTTATTTATCAGAGTTTTAAGATTTAAAAATCGTTAAAGTTAGGTGCGGAATGTTGCGAATGTAGTTGTAATCGTTAATATGCTAACACGACTTCTTATTTTTTCAAGGTCAAATTTTGCCAGCGCGCTGCAGCTGAGCCCCTGTGTCGTCTTTTGTGTCTCTGTTTTTGTTGTGTCTTTGTGTTCGTCTTTTGTGATTGTTTACAGCTTCTATTTGTCAGTTTATTTTTTTTACTTAAAATTATTTTAATAATTTTTTCGTTTTTCTTTTATAATTTTTGTTTACAAAATAAATTTTGACAAATTTAATGAATATGCCATCGATACTGCTAAGGAATTGATAAAAGAGTATCCATGGTACTGTTTGACAGCTACAGTCCATAAGGTGTTAGTTCATGGATCTTCTGTAATTGAGCATGCACTCGTGTCAATCGGAGAGCTTTCGGAAGAAGCTGCCGAGTCTAATAATAAGGAATTAAAAAAATGTAGATTGTATCACAGCCGAAAAATGTCACGGATTGCAACAAACACAGACATATTGAACACACTCATTTTACGGTCGGAGCCATTTATAACTGGGCAAAGAAAACATGGAAAGAAGGATAAATCAACGTTACTTGAATCTGTGCTCAACTTACTTGAAGAAACATTATAAATCTTTGTTATAATTATATTAATTCGTTAATAGCTTTGAAAATATCAATATAATAAATTGGCTTACAATATGATTGCTTAATTTATAATTTTTTTAGTATGATATTATTTTAGTAGGTGTATAGCTTGAGAATTAGACGGGAAAGATGTTGTAATTTAGCTTGAGTATTGAATAATAGCTTTATTTAGAATAATTGATACAGAGATTAAGTTTTACACATTCGTTGGCAATAGCGGTGGGCAGAAAAAGAAGGAAGACAATTGTTAGAGAAGTTACATTATACGATGACTTTACTATCGATAGTTCGGTATACGATATGTGAATGTAGATAAATACGGTCCCAATTGCATTTCCAATACTTCCCCTCAATTGGTAAGGCGTTGATCGACTGAACATATACCCAAGGCTGTCTTGCAGGTATTGTGTTTTGAAGCACCGAGTCCCTTTGTCAATATGTCTGCTGGCATCTCGGTTGTTGGAATGTAGTTTACTGAAACAGTCCCGTCTTCAACCAGTTCTCGGATGAAATGGTGGCGGATGTCAACATGGTTGGTGCGTTTGTGGAACACGGGGTTGCGTGTAAGTTGGCCAGCTCCTTGATTGTCGTTGTAGATGATGGTCGTCTTCAGTTTGCCCAAAACTTTTTGCAGAAAGCTTCTAAGATTAACAGCTTCCTTTGAGGAGTCAGACAGTGCCATATACTCTGCTTCTGTGCTTGATAATGCAACCGTCCGTTGCTTTCGGCATTCCCAGGATATTGCTGCACCTGCAAACGTAAAAGCAAAACCTGAAAAAGATCTGCGATCATCAATGTTGGCGGCCCAGTCAGCATCGGCGTAGCCTACAAGTTCTTTGCCACTTCGTTTGTAAACCAGGCAACAGTTCTGAGTGCCTTTTAGGTAACGTTATACCCTTTTCGCAGCAATCCAATGTTGCTTTCCAAAGTTAGTATTGTATTGACTCAGTGCACTCACTGCAAATTCAATATCAGGGCGCGTTGATCCTGCCAACCACATTAGGGCTCCAACTAAACTCTGGTACGGCACGTTGGAAACATCTTCTTTCTCGTCTTCGGTTTCTGGACACATTTCAGTTGACAATTTCTCATTCGTGTTGATTGGTGTATTCACGGGCTTACAATTCTCCATATTGAACCGTTTGAGAATATCTGCGATATATTTTTGCTGGCCCATGGTAAACTCTGTTTTGTCTTTGTTTTGTTTAAACTCGATGCCCAAGCAATACGATAGCTTACCCAAATCTTTCATCTGGAACTTGTTGGACAATTCGTGCTTCAATTGTAAAAGCATTTGGGTATTATTGGTCGCAATTATGAGGTCGTCTACATAAAGCGATACAATCAGGATTCCGTTTTGCTCATTTTTCATGTACACGCATTTGTCGGCGGCGAGTGGCTTAAGGTTCAGTTCTTTGAGTTTACTATCTAGCTTTTTGTACCACTGTCGTCCACTCTGCTTTAGGCCATATAGAGCCCTTTTTAACTTACACACTTTTTCGGGTCCATAAATTTTTTTTTCTTTAGCTGTCAAGATTTCTTGGAATTCATGTGGGACGGTGATGTAAAGTTCTTCCTCAATATCTCCATTCAAATAGGCGCTATTGAAGTCAAATTGATGAAGATCCAGTCCGAGTTCCGCAGCTAGAGCTATTACAATTAGAGGTTTACGCCGATGGTTTCAGCAGCGGCGGCGGCGTAGAGTTCTAAATTACCCAGCGGCGGCGGCGTAGCCGTTAGAAAGAACCGGAGGCGGCGGCGGGTACGCCGCCGGTGAAATTGTCGGCGGCTGGCGGCGTAAGCATTTAATAAACTGATTTTTTTTTTCCTTTTATTAATAAGTGAGTCAAGCGAAATAACAAATTAAACTAAAACTAAATAAGAGTCTTTTCTTGACTTGATAATTAATAAGTAAGTTAAGCGAAATAACAAATTAAACTGAAATTATTGACTTCATAATTAATAAGTAAGTAAAGCGAAATAACAACTTAAACTAAAACTAAAACAAAATAACAGTCTTTTCTTGATTTGACAGTTTTGAGATTCATTGTCTTTTCTTGACTTGACAGTTTTGAGATTCATTGAAATTGATTGAAATTGAAATTCATTGTCTTCATTATTAAACTATTAAAAAAAAATTCTTAAGAAAAACTTTCCTTACATTTAATCGATAACTGAAAGCGATTATTGTCGAAAATTTTTTTAGGATATATTAATAATAACCTTTTTTATTTATAAAATGAATAAAAATTTGTATGACGCCGAACGCCGCCGCCGCCGCCGCCGCGCCGGTTTTTACGTGACTCGGCGGCGGCGCGTCAAAAAAGCAAAAAATCGGCGGCGGCGGCGGCGTGGCTCGGCGGCGTATATGTCTAATTACAATTCGAATCGAGCTCATTCTGGACACTGGGGAGAAGGTCCCATCATAGTCAATGCCTTCGCGTTGGGTGAATCCTTTAGCAACCAGGCGAGCTTTACGGCAATTTACCCTTCCGTCGGGTAAGTACTTTGTTCGAAGTACCCATTTCGTTTTGATAACCCTATGTTTCTCCTGCCGATCAACAACTACCCAGGTATTGTTCATTTTCAATGACCTGTACTCGTTTATTAACGCCTCCTTCCATTCGATGGCACTTGAACCTTTAAGTGCTGCGCTCGCAGTTAGTTCCTTTGGGTTCGTTACAAGTGAAGTGGCTTCGTGAAACACATCTTCTGAGTCGGAATCAAACTGCTGATTGGGTGTGTCGATCTGGTCTGCAAGTATTTGATTGTAAATTAATTTGGGTCTTCCTGGTTTACCTGTTAACAGCTTCCTTGGCCTTCCACGACCACGTTTTACAGGCTGTCTATCGTCTGGCTCATTGTCCTCTGACTCAGGATCTTCTGGTTGGATGCTTTCGTTGTCATCTTGGTCATTTTCCGATTGATTGTCTGCTACCGCCTCAATGTTGACATCGATCTGGGGTTCAATGAACTCTTCGAACTTATACTCGTGCCCAAATAGATTTTTGAAAACGACGTCTCGGCTTTTAATTAACATTTGGTTTTTCACATCGTACAGCCTATAAGCTTTGGCGTCGGTGCAGTATCCAACGAATACGCGTTTCTTGGACTTTGGGCTGAACTTACTCTTTGATCGTTTGTCCAGTGAATATGCAATTTGACCGAATTTTTGCATATGTCTTACAATTGGGATGCGATTGTTCCATAGCTTAAAAGGCGTTTCTCCACATAGGCTTCTTGAAGGACATCTGTTTCTTATGTAGTTTGCTGTGTTTACTGCTTCAGCCCAGTAGCTCGCAGGAAGTGCGGCCTGCAACATCAGGCATCGAGCCATTTCCACAAGGGTCCGGTTCTTACGTTCGGCTGTACCATTTTGTTGAGGAGTATATTCTACGGAATACTGGTGCTTTATTCCCTGGGCTGCAAGATAACTTTTGAACTCATTATTAGTGTATTCTGTACCGTTATCTGACCTGATTGTTTTTATCTTCTTTCCAGTTCGCCGTTCAACATAGTTTTTGAATTCCTTAAATTTCTGGAACACTTCAGATTTGCTTTTGATAGTGTAGAGCTCGCACCATTTTGAGCAATCATCGATGAATGTCAAAAAATAGCGGCTGCCGCCGTGGCTATTTACACGCATGGGACCGCATACGTCGCTGTGGATTAGTTCTAGTACGTCTCTTGCCCTTGAATGTGATACTGGAAACGAATTTTGGGACTGCTTCCCCTTGATACATACTTCGCAAATTGGAAGAGTCTCCTTGAGGTTTACTTTGGCTCCTTGTACTTTACCTTTTCTTATTAGTTCTCTTAGGTCCGGCTCATTAAGATGGCCGAAAATTTCATGCCATTATTTGATGCTATTTTGCTTACCTGCAGCGATCTGGCTGCATTCGTGTATTTCTTCTATGTGGTATAAGTAGAATTTGCGAGAAGCGGTGAACACTATTTCTCCCCCTGTAGCTCTAATTATTTCAGCTTTCTCCTTCTTAAAAACAATATTGAAGCCGTGATCACATATTTTTGAGACCGATAAGAGATTGGTCCTTAAATCCGGCACATAGAGCGTGTTCTTCAGGCTGGCGGTGAACTTGTTGTTTGGCGAGAACTGCACGGATCCATATCCTTTTATGTCTGTAGCCGCATCATTTGCCAATTTAAGCTTCGGGCCTTCTGCAGGCTCAAGATTCACGAACATATTTTGTTGTGAGCACATGTGTGACGTTGCTCCAGAGTCTAGACACCAGTTACTGCTGCGTTGATGTACATGCTATCATTCTGGTTCTTTATTGGCTTCGACCTGCACTCAGCTGCACGGTGACCGACTTTTCCGCAGCTGTTACATTTAAACTTAAACTTTTGATTAGTGCTTAATTCTTTCGGTTTGTTGTTATTATACTTCTTGTGTGCCAACAATGCTCCGGGCGTCGACTCGCTTTGATTTCTGTTTCTCGCCTCGTATTCGTCTAATAACTTTATTTTAAGTGCCTTCGTTGAGATTAGGTTTTCCTGCGTTTCAATCGCGATTCGAAACTGTTCATATTCCTCAGGCATACTATACAGTAGCAAAATGGTTAAAAGATCGTCAATATTCATGAGATCAACTTCGTTTATTTTGTCTACTAAATCGGAAAACATATCTATGTGGCTTCTCATGTCTCCGCCTGCATTCATTTTTAGTTGGATCAGGGATTTCAACAGTGCGGCTTTACGGGCTGGCCCTGTAGACTGGTAAGTGCTATGCAGCTTCTTCCAGACATCGTTTGAAGTTTCGCAGTTTTTTGTATGTCTTAGTTCCGATGTTGACATGGCCAAAATGAGATCGGACTTAGCCTTTGCATCTTCGTTTATCCACTGCGTGTCGTTTGCTTCGGGTTTTAAATGAGTCCCGTTCACATATTTCCACAAGTCGTTCTTGACTAACAAGGCCTGCATTTGTATTTTCCAGGTGTCGAAATTATCTTTGCCCAAGGGCTCTATGCGTATACTAGCAATACTCATTTTTCTTTATAATTTGCGTTTAGTTTTGCTACACAAGCAACTATTTCACAAAGCTACACAAGCAACGAACACTCTTCTTCTTCTTTTTATTTTTTCTATCACCAATTTGACGCCTTCTGGTTGCGTTTAGTTTTGCTACACAAGCAAACTTTTTTCACGGAGCTACACAAGCAACGAACACTCTTCTTTTCTCGATCGCCAATTAGACGCCTTCAGTCTTGTCCCCAGAAGTCTCAAATTCTTGCACATGCATATGTATGTGCGCGTCGGCAATTTCACCACAAATTAAAATGTTTGCCTTTTAATCTCTCTGTTTGTTCAATATCTTTCTGCTAACTATTTTCTGGCGCAGTGGAAGCGTGCTGGGCCCATAACCTGTTGTAATTTAGCTTGAGTATTGAATAATAGCTTTATTTAGAATAATTGATACAGAGATTAAGTTTTACACATTCGTTGGCAATAGCGGTGGGCAGAAGAAGAAGGAAGACAATCGTTAGAGAAGTTACATTATACGATGACTTTACTATCGATAGTTCGGTATACGATATGTGAATGTAGATAAATACGGTGCCAATTGCATTTCCAATAGTTACTATCTTTTTAGTAGATGTCTTCTATTTACTTACTACTTGTTATTAGCTGGTTACTATATGTTTAGTAGATGTATACAAGTTGTTTACTAGATGTTATCAGCTGGTTTCTAGCTGTTTATTATCCGTTTTCTATATGTTTAGCAAATGTATACAAGTTGTTTACTAGATGTTAATAGCTGCTAACTAGCTGCTTAGTATCCGTTTACTTGATGTTTAATAATTGTCATTAGCTGGTAACTAGTTGTTATTAACTTCTACGAGCTGTTATAGTCTTTTGTTAAGAATGATCAAAAATTATTGATACTTACACTTACACTCTGATTTTCAATGTGTTTGCTGAGTACGTGAGAAAGATCGCACAACCAAAATATCTGAAGATTGATATATAAATCTTAGAGGAACATGTCCGATTATGTTGGGGAAAGATGTATCCTGTGATTGTAATACTAAATAAGAAATTAGTTGTTCCCAAGCGGTTTAGAAGCTGTTTTGACAAACAAATTCGACTCATAATGACAGATATTAAGAACATATAATAATATCATCCATCATTGTAAAAATAAAACATTTCCTTTTTTTATATTCTTTCATCTTAAAAAAAACGATTTGAAACTAACTATAATTGGGAAAGTAATTGAAATCGCTCTGGCGTAATACAGTAAAAACAAAAGCACTGTGATTATCCCATTTTCTATCACCATATCAAAGATGTGTACCTACACCTAAATGACCAATTATATCCTTTGTCCAAAATGTCTGTGACTTTCACTTAATAATTTGTCACCGATAATTTAAATCCCAATTAGCAAACCACCCATTGCTAGCCGTACCATAACCCCAGAGTCAAGTTTGTTACCTACAATAAACGCAGGTGGTGGTGTAAGGGATTGTTAAAATGCCTCGACGCAGGCGCAAAGGTCAAGGTAATGGAAAAAATTCATGCAACATTATCTCTTCATAAAAGAAGTCCTAAAAAATATAATTGGGAAAGTATTTTTTATTTGCAAGCCATTTATAACTGTTACCAACAATACAAATGGTGATGTTTTAAAGAATTGATAATATGTCTCGACGCAGGCACAAATATCACGCTAATGGAAAAAAATTCTTGGAAAATTATCCCTTGACCAAAAAAAAATGAAAATTAATTTTATTTGGATAATAAACAAGGAAGAACGCTATAGTCGAGTGCCTCGACTATCAGATACCCGTTACTCAGCTAATGAGACCAACAGGAAATGGAGATATTCAAGCAGCAAAGCGAGATTAAAATGATCCACCTACCCGTGATCTCAATATGTTGTTATGTGGGCGGTAGACAGATTTAAGCGTTATGCGCGTTAAAGTGGGCGTGGAAAACTTTTTTTGGGTCAATCGATAGGTATTGATGAGACCAAAGAATATATATACCTTATGGGGTCCGAAAAGCTTCCTTCTGCCTGTTACATACTTTCCGACGAATCTGGTATACCCTTATACTCTAGGAGTAACGGATATAACAAGAGAGAACGCTATAGTCAAGTACCTTTAATTGAAAACTGGAAAAGCTAGGTAAAAATGTTAAGATGACCGCTTTAAAATTGGAGTACGCTTTGTAGTATGGAAAGATGGGTTCTGGGGGGGGGGGACAAATTTCATATTAATTTTCATACTAATTAGCATATTAATGGCCCCCTCCTCACTAATTAACATATTAATGGCCCCCGCCTGTTCACTAATGTATGCGGGTTCTGGGACAATAAGCAGAATCCATAAATTAACTGATTTTAAAGGGCTTAGATTCCATAAAATTGTCACGATTATATCCATAAAGAATATATTAAATTGCCCCCACTCCCACACCACAAGGTGACAATACTGATCACGTGACCTTATTCCCCATTATAAGCAATTAATATTCAGCAGGTGTTAATGTACACGGAAGAAAGGTCGCACACTTTCCCCACATCCCCATGTGACAATATTGATTCCCTCATTATCAGCAATTAATATTCAGCAAGCTTTGCTGTGCAAGTTATCCAACCCGTGAAACGTTTCTACTTATGGAATTTATAAACAAATTTTTGAATTCAATCTCAGCTATGTTACCCTTGCCTTCAGCGACATTGCCTTTGCCTTTGTTTAAGATTTTGCCTTTGCCATCTACTTCGAGGGCCGCGCTTGACCGTCCTTCTAAGATAAATTAACAAACCGTAAAGTAAAAACAAACTTCCGTTCGAAGCCCAAACTTTTCCGTTCAAAGCCCACAGTATTGCGTTCTAAGTTCAAAACATATTGCGTTCCGATTTTCAATCAAATTGCATCGGTCAGCATAATTTCATTTCACAACGAGATGCGACAGTTTCAGCATAAGCTTTTATTTTAAAAAAAATTAAAGTTCTGGAAGCTTAAGAAAAGGAAAGCTTCTGGCCAAGATTCATTGGATACTTTTTTAGAATTAATAGTTAGTCCTATTTTGTCCGAGACCGCGATCGGTTCGAAAGTGATAAATAAGTGTCTTCTAAAAGTTATAAGAAAAAAAGGTTTAACACCAAGTTTAATAAGATAATACAACTTTTTTTTTAAATATTACCAGTGACGAATTTAATTGGCGCCAAACGTGGGGCTGCTTAATCAAAAGTTCTAAAAAAAACAATTTAATGAAAATTAAAAATTAAATTTATAAAAGGAACTCGAGCAGCCAAAAACTCAAACTTTTAGTGAAAAAATCAAAACATCCATCATAAGTCGACGACACATAACATTGTGACAAGTGATCGTGATTAAAAATAAATTTAAATGGAAATCAATTAATGTAGTAATCCATTTAAATAAGCTGGTAAATATAAATTCAATAAATAACAAAGAAGGAAGGAAGGAAGGGCTGAAGGGCAATCCGTCGCCAAAATTCAACACGACTACGACCAAAATAACAAAGAAGGAAGGAAGGGCTGGAGGGCAATCCCTCGGCAAAATTCAATACGACTACAACCAAAACATCAAAGAAGACAAAGCTTATAAATTGAAAGATCGTAAGAGATAAGAACAATTATATTTTGAAGACAAAGCTTATAAATTTAAAGATCGTAAGATATAAAAACAATTATAATTTAAGTAAAAATTTAATTTGAATACATCCTGGAAGATTTAATAAATAGCTTTGGTAATATAAATTTAACAATGGCAGCACCAAATTTTTCTGCAGGTAGTATAGCCACAGCAGGCGGCTTAACAGTTGAATTAATAAATAGATTGATAAATGTTCAATTAAATGAAGTGAGCTGGAAAATAGAAGGTTTAGAAGGAAAGTTAGCCACAGATGCAAACACTGTGGAGGATTATAAAATACAAATAATCGACCCAACTATAAAATGCGTTACAACACTTGAAGTGGTAAAATCTTTAGCAAAATTCACGGGGGAACCAACACAATATGTGGGTTGGAGGGAAGCCGCAGAAACTGTAATGAGTCTCAATAAAATTCAAAGTGAACAATATTTTATCGCCTTAACAATTTTACGAAATAACATTTTGGGAGCTGCCCATGATGCTCTTACCAATCATGGCACTGTTTTAAACTTTAGAGCAATCTTATCTAGATTGGACTTTATATATAGCGATAAACGACCAATACATATTCTCGAGTCAGAACTAAGTATCCTCAGGCAGGGACGAATGACAGTTACTAAATACTATAATGAGGTCAATAAAAAAATGACTCTACTAATAAACAAAACCATAATGACATACGGAAAGGACAGCGTAATTGCTAAAGAAACAAACAAAACAATAAGGAGCAATGCTTTACGAATTTTTATATATGGGCTAAATGGATATATCTCAGAAACTCTTTTCTCATTAAATCCACCAGATTTACTGATTTATTGTTTGATTTACAGATTTAGAATCAAACAATTTCCGTGCTCAATTTGCAAACAGGTTTAATGGATTTAAAAATGAAAATAAATATCAGGGAAACAACTTACGATTTCATCAAAAACGACAGAAGAATAATACTAATAAATTGGGAAATAATTGGAGTAATAACCAGAATTAAATTTGGCCACAAAAGGGAAATTTTTGGCAAAACGGTAATCATAATAACAATCAAAAGCTACAAGCCGTTGAGCCAATGGATGTTGATCCATCGATTCAACTCTAGAAAAAACCTAGTTACAATCGGCAGCCGAATAATAATTGGCAGGCAAATAATAATCGAGGTAGATACAATAATAATTTCTATCAAAATAATAATCGATCAAATTACTATCGCGTTAATCAAAATAAAGAGCAAACTCAAGCTCAGAAAAGGGAACCAGATGGAACAGTAAATCAGCCAGCTAATAAAGTAACCAGATTAAACAATATCAACGAAGATCATTTTTTAGGCCAGACCCCTACAGGGGAATGCCCTATTTAAATAGGACAGACCGAAAAACCAAGAAGCAGTTAAGGATTTTAATAGAAACAGGAGCCACTGCTTGTTAACTACAGTTCATGGGTATTCAATTATTAGGTACTACCATAATAAAAATATATTTGAAACAAGACAATTATTTTATGAAATCGAAGGATTAGAATCTGATCTGCTAATTGGATTTAATTTGTTAAGAAAAATGGGAGCTATAATAATTATAGAAAAGGGAGTATATATAAAGGGAAAACAAAAAAATAAAATATTATGGTACTGAGGAAAAAATGAAATAAGTTTAATTAAAGAAAAAATTATTCTTCCGTTAAAAGAATTTATTATAAAAAAATATTTTGATGAAAAAAATAGCGAAAACACATTCATTATTTGTGGAAAATAGTGATAAAAGCTTGGGAATTCAAAATCCTGAGTGTGCCGACGAAGTAAATACCGTCAATAAAAATACCAATATCTTGGGAATTCAAAATCCTGCGAGTGCCGACGAAGTTAATACCGTCAATAAAAATAAAAATATCTTGGGAATTCAAAATCCTGAGAGTGCCGACGAAGTAATTACCGTCAAAAATCGAATAAATAAAAATCGTTCGAAACGTAAAAATTTCAAGCCCGCCGTCGTTGAGTTATCCGACAAACAACAGTTAAACAATATAGGTACTGATCAATTAGACGGACTAAAGGAAAAAATAGTTTTCTATATTGAAAAAGAGCATTCAAAGATAAATATGCAAATTCCTTTTATAACAGACATAAAGGGGGAAATAAATCTTATTCATGACAGGCCAATATACGGGAAACAATATCCGTACGCTTTTTCTGTCACCAACTTCGTGAATAGCGAAATCAGTAGAATGTTAGCAGAAAAAATTATAAGGCCTATTCGAAGCCCTTATAATTCTCCAGTTCTGGTAGTCCCAAAGAAAGGAGAAAATCAAGACGGAAGCCGTAAATTAAGACTCGTCATTGACTATAAAAAATTAAATGAAAGTACCATACCTGACAGGTACCCAATGCAAGACCCATCAGTAAGTCTATCTAATTTGTGAAAAGCAAGATATTTTTCAACAATAGATTTAGAATCAGGTTTTCATCAGATGTTAATGAAAGAATCTGATGTAGAAAAAACATCCTTTTCAATAAATAATGGAAAATACGAATTTTTAAGAATGCCATTCGGACTAACAAATGCACCAAGAATTTTTCAGAGAGCAATGGACGACATCCTAAGAGAACAAATAGGGAAAACTTGTCATGTCTACATGGACGACATTATAATATTCTCAAACTCGATTGAACAACAATTTAACACGATTTAAACAAATTTATAAATATATTATTAAAGGCAAACATGAAAGTCTCTAGAAAAATCAAAGTTTTTTAAACGCGAAACCAGTTTTCTAGATTACATCGTATCTTATAACGTCATCAAGACAGACCCAGAAAAAATTGAACCATTATTAAATATCCGCTTCCAAAAAATATTCGGGAACTAAGAAGTTTCTTAGGCCTTACGGGCTATTATAGAAAATTTGTTTTAAATTACGCCTCTAAAGCCAAACCTCTAACAAAATATCTTGGAGGTCATAATCGCAAAATTTCAAAAAGAATGTCAACAAAAATGTTAATTCAGCTGGATGACCCAGCTATTAAAGCTTTCAACGAGCTGAAAAAAAAAATCGCATTGCTCAAGAAGAATTAGTTCAACCGGATTATAATAAAAAATGTACCCTGACCACCGACGCCTCGGACGTCGCAATTGGTGCAGTATTATCTTAAGAAGGTAAACCAATTACTTTTATTTCAAAGACCTTGACTAAAACGGAACAAGTTTATGCAACTAATAACTTTTAGCCATAGTATGGGCTCTTAAAAATCTAAGAAACTACTTATACGGAGTGATTGGAATTGAAATCCAAACCGATCATCAACCATTATCTTTCGCAATCTCTGATAAAAATCCTAATATTGAAATGAAACGCTGGTACTCCTTCATAGAAAGTTTCACTCCAAAAGTCATTTATTAGCCAGGTACAACTAATGTAGTTGCAGACGCCTTATCAAGAATTCAGATCAACAACTTAACTGACAGTAACGAATCGGTCTCAGATCAAAACACTCAGCATTCAGCAGAGAGTAGTTTTGAGAATGTTATACAAGAAACCCGTAAACCCTTAAACCAGTTTAAGCAACAATTATTATTATTAGCAACGGGGTAGTAAACAATACATGAGTCAACTAATATTTTCGAAAATACCAGACATATAATAGAATTTGACACTCCCGGAAATTTGATATCAATCTTAAGAGAATATATTCCTCCTAATTTAACGGTAGGTATTCATTGTACTTTAGAGGACTTTTATAGAATTCAAAAACCACTTAAAGATAATTTTGTGAATAAATTTTTGTATACAAAAATATTGGTCCAAGATGTAGAAACTCCTGAGGACAGAGCACTTATAATCAAAGAAACACATTGCAGAGCACACAGGGGACTTGACGAAAATTATAAACAAATCAGTAGATTGTATTATTGGCCAAACTTACTTACAAAATTAAAAGAATATATAAAAAATTGTAAAATTTGCAATGAAAACAAATATAACAGACACCCAACTAAAATTCCAATTGGAGAAGCCCCAATCCCGACTAAAGAAGGCGAAAATTTACACATCGACATTTATTACGCGCAAAGTCTTACTTTCATAACTTGTATTGACGCTTACTCAAAATTTTTAGTAGTAAAAGAAATCCAAAATAAATTAAATATCGAAAACAAAGTAATGGAACTTCTTCAACATTTTCCACAAGCCAAAGTAATAATGACCGATAATGAACCAAGCTTTACCTCGGCCCAATTTAAATATTTTGCACAAAGGTGCGGTTTAACTTTACATTACGCAGACCCGAGGCACAGTACCTCAAACGGACAAGTTGAAAGTACACATTCTACATTAACAGAATTAGCTCGATGCATTAAAGAAGAATTTAATTTAACCGACTATTCCGAAATAGTAATAAGAGCCGCTCAAGAATATAATCAGAGCATTCATTCTACAACGAACCAAAAACCTTTTGACGTAATATATAATAAAATAGAGCACGATAACATTCCTCAAATTTTAAAAAATACACAAGAGAAAATGTTAGAAACACATAATGAAAACAGAAAAGAAAAAGTATATCATGTAGGACAGGTAGTTTATGATAAGAAACACGGGGAAAAAATAAACTTAAAAAACAAGTAGTTAAAAAAAAATTATCTAACAAAATAATAATCAACAACAGAAATAGAATTATTCACAAAGATAATATAAAATTCTAAAAATTTATATGTTACTTTTTTTTTACCTTTTCCAGAAAATGTTTTCTCAGGTGCTCATACTACACCTTATTTTATTAACCAAATCAGAAATAATTGACTATACAAGTCAGGAGTATCTTTTATTCAAGGACAATAAAGACGTATTGACGTACGATTTATACGCAGAATTATTCCACATAACTAACTTAAGTTTTTATAAAGAAATAATAAAATTGGAATCAGATAATATAAAAAGGAATACTAATAAAAGGTCACAATGGGAAATTAAATATGACATAGAAGTAATCGAATTAATTTTATCACAATTAATATCAACTAGATCAAAAAGGGGGATAAATGAGATAGGCACTGTGTGGAAATGGTTAGCTGGAACTCCGGATCATGATGATTTTATTAAAATACAGAATAAAATCGATGAATTAATTGAAAATAATAATAAGCAATTTATTATCAATTCCAAACTGTTTAAAAAAATAGAATCTCTTTCTGATGATTTTAAAAATGTTTTTATTGATCAAGATTTACCACTGCGAAAACATCGCTTACGATTATTAACATTTGATCTGCAAAATTTAATTGACACAATCACACTAGCAAAAGTTGACGTTTTTAATACCAAAATATTAAACAATGATGACATCATGGAAATATTAAAACATGAACAAAAACCAGTAATTATCGCTGACTTAATGGACATCTCTGTTTTTAAAATCGCATTGCATAAAGAACTAGTAATAATTTATATAAAGTACCCAATAATAAAAAACAGATGCGAAATACATCACGCTAGAGCGATTTCCCAAATCGATGGGAAGCAATCAAATCGCAAAATGCGCAAATACGTTTTATAAAATGTCTAACTTTAAGAACGAACTTTTTAATAATTATTGCACTTTAAATAATGAAAAAACTTGTTTTACCCGCTTATTAAATGGCGAGAAATCCACTTGTAAAAAAATAAGAGAGAAAAATAAAAAAAATAGACATCATACAAGATGGTGCCATTCTTATAAATGGTAACAATATTGTGAAGAACTCCCATTTAAACGATTCATTTTTGATAACAGTTAATGGTACAACCGAAATTAATAATATTTCATACACCAATTTGGAAAACAAAATTTTTAACTACTTAACTTCGAACCACTTCAAAAATTATGAAATATCCGATTACATATTATCAAATAACTCAGAACTTTCTTTAGATAATATAAACATTTTAAATCCTTTCATTAAAATTAATAACACTAAAATATCTCTTACCTTTATATTATTAATTTTAATCATTATATATTTGATTTTTGTACTTATTATAAAATACAAAAATGCCATATTATTTGTAACCAAAAAACAACGGCCAGAACCAGAAAAACCTATTAACCAAGAAAATTTTTTAACAGAATTAAGAGATCAATTAAATGAATTTCATATTGATTCGGGACGATCCATTTTAGAAGAGGGAGAGTTATCCAACCCGTGAAACGGTTCCACTTATGGAATTTATAAACAAATTTTTGAATTAAATCTCAGCTATGTTACCCTTGCCTTCAGCGACATTGCCTTTGCCTTTGTTTAAGATTTTGCCTATGCCATCTACTTCGAGGGCCGCGCCTAACCGTCCTTCTAAGATAAATTAACAAACCGTAAAGTAAAAACAAACTTCCGTTCGAAGCCCAAACTTTTCCGTTCAAAGCCCACAGTATTGCGTTCTAAGTTCAGAACATATTGCGTTCCGATTTTCAACCAAATTGCATCGGTCAGCATAATTTCATTTCACAACGAGATGCGACAGTTTCAGCATAAGCTTTTATTTTAAAGAAAAATTAAAGTTCTGGAAGCTTAAGAAAAGGAAAGCTTCTGGCCGAGGTTCATTGGATAATTTTTTAGAATTAAGAGTTAGTCCTATTTTGTCCGAGACCGCGATCGGTTCGAAAGTAATAAATAAGTGTCTTGTAAAAGTGATAAGAAAAAAAGGTTTAACACCAAGTTTAATAAAATAATAAAACTTTTTTTTTTAATATTACCAGTGACGAAATTAATTTGCACGTGAGAAAGGTCGCAAACCCAAAACATCTAAAGATGGTTGTCTTAAAGGAACGTGTCCGGTCATGTTGGGGAATAACGTTTCCTATGATTGTAAAACTAATTTAGAAATCAAAAGAACCCCAATTAAATAAATCTCACAAGTTAATGATTCTCAAATGTGGAATATTTTCAAACAAACATTTTTTTTCGCCCCGGATCGTTTAACTGGTAAATTGTCTAAGATCTCTCCTTTCCACAAAACAGGTCATAAACATGTCATCAAAGGGACTCAAGCAAGAGCTACCCGAACATGCGCACCTGTCCATTACCTGACTGCAATAAAAGGGACACATGCACAAGCCTGATGGCGCACGTTCATTGACAAGCGCAATAAAAGGGACACATGGGACAAAGGGATCATGGGCCTCACGCCAACAACCTCACGGTTGACCCCATAATAGGGGTTGAAATCACGACCGCGCAACAGCTCGCAAGTAGCCGACATATATCAGTCAGGGAAATATTTTCCATTCTCCGTACCTGTAATTTTAACTCGAAATAAGAAGTCAGAAGTTTATTTTGTAGCATAATAATACATTTATTCATTTATTTTGGTATTGTATGTATTTTTGGTATAAATGTAAAGTGTTCCACATAATTCCTAGTTTTGAGATCATGTCCACCTCGATTAATGAACATAGTTTTTGTGTTCAGAAGGTATTGAAAATGCTGACCAATTACCGATCCTTTAAATTGCTCAATAAATTGGTCCATTTCCTGATGAAATTTTATTTTATTAATTTTGTTTTCTTGTTGATATTTACACATCTAGTCTCAACTTTAAAATGATGTAATGTAATGATGTAAGGTGTGTATCACAATAGGGAAACCGGGTTCCTTTAAACCTGTTTAATGGCGGACGGCCCATTTCCCCGATATTATTGAGTTGACAACTCCCAAAAAAACGTCTGTAGAAATCGTTTCTTTTCCACACCTTTACAAATAATTTGTTTTCCGCTTGTAATTGTCCTTAGATACTTTCGAGTTTGTGAAAAACTGTTTTCTCTATCGTTCCAAAAAACTTGGTGATGTGTATTGGTTAACCAAATAGAAAAGTAAAATCATATGGTGGTTCTATTAAAAACTAGTATTTAAGTTTGGATCTTTTTCGAATACAATTCCAATTTCCATTCGAATAAAATTTTTATAATTATCAAAGAGACCTTGAACATCAATCGAAACAGTATCTTTCAGCCTTTTACAAATGCTAAAGAACTCGATGTGTTTGTCCGTTTAATGGGTCATATTCAATAAGAGACAATAAGCTTGGGTATTTTCATGACTTGGTGTCTTCAATTCTATTGAAATTCTCACATCAATAGGACCAGTTTTCACTGATTCGATTTGATATGAAAGATCAATCACAATAATAGGGGCTTTCAATTTAAATTCATTTGGGGTTAAAAATGGTTGTGATTTACAATTATAGTAACTAGATTGAAATCTTGTATACATTTCATATAGGTGAGCAATTCTCACTGAGCATACTGATTCTTACTAAAATCAACATTCAGATTATCATATGGATTTGACTCAGAATTCAAGTGAACTTTCAAGTTTGATAGATTATTTGTGATAAGTTAAATTCAATTATTACAAGTCTTGGTTTTTCGCGGTTAGTCGACAATTTCACATTCCAGCTGTGGTGACTCCCATACCCCAATTTGGGGTTAGCATGAATACCATCTCCGGAATGTCTCGGAGTTACACGGGGAATTTTTTAGGTTATATTCGTCATTTCCAGTTTAAAAGTTTTATCCATTTCTGATTTGTTTAAACACATCGCCAAGATTTTTAGTTAGCATCAAATTTAGTTCATGTTTACATTTTAAGAAAACTTTTTTTATAATCCTCAGCATATCCCGATAAATTGTTTAATGGGACAGAAAATTTGAAGTGTTGTCCCGTAGGAATTTCGTCTCCACTGCTCCATCCAGAATTTTATAATTACTGACTTTGAAGATTATCCAGAGATATAAAATTGTTTAGGGTAGTAGTCATACCGAGTTGGACTTGACAAGTTGGACACGTTGGATTTAGTTGTTACTTAGCACTATTTTGATGGTTACTTTCTTTATAGTCTTGTTTTTGGATGGTTACTTTGTGTAAAGTACCTGTACAGTACTTGGTTTTGGATGGTTACTATCTGTATAGTGTCTGTAAAGTATTTGGTTTTAGATGGTAGCTAACGGTTAACAAGTGATATGAGTTGGTCTAGTCTCTTATTAAGAATTATCAAAGCACACAAGATAAAGTTTCTCAAATGTGTTAGCCAAACAGACTTGGTCATTACCTGACCGTCATCAAAGTCACATGCCCAAGACCCAAGGCGCAGGTCGACTGATAAGGTCATACATCTCAAGAACATTGATAATGGTTGAAGTTACGACCGTGCAACAACTCGCAAGTAACCGACGTACCTCATTGAATGAAATAGTTTCCCTTCATTTGTACCTGTAGTTTTAATTACAGTCAGAAACAAATTTTGTAGGATCATTTAATATTTTTTTTTTATTTTGTTATTGTAAACACATTTCAATAAATTCATAATTAATTATATTTTATATATATTTGTATATAATTAATTTTCTGACTCCACCCTCTGTAAAAAATAATCTGTGCTGTTAGTCTTCATTCCAAACACAGATTTTCGCTTGGTTCCCATAGATAGGTGTAAAATAATTCTCACAATTTAATGTTTCTCAGATGTTGGATTTTTTTTAAAGCATTCATTTGTTCTATCCCATATTAACATTATAACATATTTTGAAGGCATCATTACCTAACATAGGAGCGTCTTTAAATTTTATTTCTGATTCAAGTTTATAATAGAGGTGTTGGGACCTGGTAATATCTGTTTTTTGTTGCCAACTATTTTTCTAGTTCTATTCTATTTGTATGAGTTTAATAAACTCTTTAGTTACAATACTCATCTGGTTTTCGTGATTCATGATGGCGGTTGACCTGCTTGGACTTTGATTACTAGCTGTTGTTAACTGTTATGAGCTATTATTAGATGGTTACTGTTGTAATTTAGCTTGAGTATTGAATAATAGCTTTATTTAGAATAATTGATACAGAGATTAAGTTTTACACATTCGTTGGCAATAGCGGTGGGCAGAATAAGAAGGAAGACAATCGTTAGAGAAGTTACATTATACGATGACTTTACTATCGATAGTTCGGTATACGATATGTGAATGTAGATAAATACGGTGCCAATTGCATTTCCAATAAAAGATATTTAAATTTATGAAATATAAACAAAATAGTTGATTTTTCCTATGGCAGCAAATGTAAAACTACACCAACCTTATAGTCTGGGAGTTTAGATAACATACCTCTAAAAATAAGAAAAAATTTTCCATTTAAGGGGGTCTTCTCATTCAAAACCCGCTTTTTCGGACCCTTTTTAAAAAAATTCTTATTTGAAAACGCAAAAAATAATTGAAAACTTTTTTTATTTATTGTATTACAAAAGGTTCAAAGTAAATAAAAAAAAAAAATTGCCTCGATACGAGGGCTGTTCAAAAAGTAATGAGACTTCAAAGTTGGTGGTGGAAAAAAAAGGTGTCGTCACGGCGGCGATCGTTCCTATAGCAGCTATATCATATAGACGTACGATATGGCCATTTCTTATAACATACATATATTTATAATATTTTTTTTTAATTTTGGGGAAAATTTTGTAACAATATAACAACTAAAAGTAATTATGGCCGCAGCTCCATACAAGCCGAACCACTGTGCAGTGTTGCCACAAGTTGCCGCCAAAGGCGCATCTTATTGATTCGGCCAATTTACTGGAGGATTTACCACCTCAAGAAGGTCAAAAATCAAATCTCCTGGCCCAATCGTTAGGTATGGTTTTTTGAGACACACATGTCGCCATATCTGTAATTAATTTAAATGCCCAATCGTCAGGTTGGCCCGCGAGGAATGATTTGGAGAGATTAATGCCCTGAAGTACCCCTGTCTACGGGCCAAGAAGTGCAGTTTTACTTAGAGCGGATCCGATGGCAGTTTAATTCAATTATATAACCTGTCCCGATGCCCATCATGCCGCGCATCCGTACACCGAATTTAAGAATTAATGTGAAAAGAAAATCAATGAAATCAAAGATATGTAAACCATAAAGCAAACAATAATTTTTCGTAAAGCCTCAAGTGGCAACGTCATGTAAAGCAATAGTTATATTTAACAAATTAAAAGAAATTAACAAGTTGATCGGGTCAAAAGAGATAATGCACGCGGAGAAGCTGAGATTTAATTTAAGAAGAGCTAGATTTTTTTTTAGGTTTATATGAAAAATTTGTTATTGTAAAACATTTAAGGAAGTACGATGAATTCGGAACGGGTTACAAGTTTAGTTTAAATCGTTTGCGCGTCTAAGAGAAATGAGAGAAATGTTTATTTGCCCTTTAAATTCTACATGGCGAGAAATATCGCTACCCTTTAAATTACAGCCAACCCATCCCGTCCGGAGATCGATCTTCAACGTTGGAGGAAATGCCGTGAGTCACACTAACTAAACATATATATATAATACTTTACCCACAATTCTCGCCGATCCGTAAAGTAAACGAAACTTATTTAAACATAAACCCCGATCTATAAACAATTAACTAATTAAAATACCTTGAGTTATTTGCATTCTCTATGAAGAAATTTGCGATTTTCAAAAGAAGTTGAATATAAATTAAGATCGCCTATTGTTAACTCCTAAAGTCTCTAATTGCCTAAAAACATGAATCGATAAGTTTTAGAGAAAGTCCCTTGAAGAAGTTTTTGGAGAGAAAAATAATACAGTCAAGCTAGTTCTATCGAAAACTATTTCATTAAGCTTAAATTTATATTTATTTATTTATCTTCCTATGCCTTATTCTTTTAAATACCCTATGTTCTGTTTATAAATATTAAATATGACTTGTATTGCTATCGACGGAAAATTAATTAGCTTTTCGAACAGAAATAAAACCATGGATGTATAAATAACATTGAACTGAACTAAGCTGATGATTTCTCGATCGTAGGGTATCAAAGGGGTCACCGAAGCCATGCTTTAAGGTGGTGATCATAGGTTGGGAGGGCCATACGCGACCACAATACCATCCGTGGATTCGCATAGCTAACTTTCTCTAAAACTTTTCTGTCCATATAATACTAATTCCTGAATTTATTTATCGTTCTCTTCCGGTTTCAGTTTACTATCCTCTCTTGTCGCTAGCACGCTTATTTCTGATCTTAGTGATAATAATGTGTAGTCAGTTCAATCAGTTCAAAATCAACATTCAGATTATCATATGGATTTGACTCAGAATTCAAGTGAACTTTCAAGTTTGATAGATTATTTGTGATAAGTTAAATTCAATTATTACAAGTCTTGGTTTTTCGCGGTTAGTCGACAATTTCACATTCCAGCTGTGGTGACTCCCATACCCCAATTTGGGGTTAGCATGAATACCATCTCCGGAATGTCTCGGAGTTACACGGGGAATTTTTTAGGTTATATTCGTCATTTCCAGTTTAAAAGTTTTATCCATTTCTGATTTGTTTAAACACATCGCCAAGATTTTTAGTTAGCATCAAATTTAGTTCATGTTTACATTTTAAGAAAACTTTTTTTATAATCCTCAGCATATCCCGATAAATTGTTTAATGGGACAGAAAATTTGAAGTGTTGTCCCGTAGGAATTTCGTCTCCACTGCTCCATCCAGAATTTTATAATTATTGACTTTGAAGATTATCCAGAGATATAAAATT
The DNA here is from genome assembly GCF_043229965.1 of Drosophila suzukii. NCBI lineage: Eukaryota > Metazoa > Arthropoda > Insecta > Diptera > Drosophilidae > Drosophila > Drosophila suzukii. The sequence goes on along the minus strand of NW_027255938.1, from coordinate 89,112 downwards.
GTTTAGGGTAGTAGTCATACCGAGTTGGACTTGACAAGTTGGACACGTTGGATTTAGTTGTTACTTAGCACTATTTTGATGGTTACTTTCTTTATAGTCTTGTTTTTGGATGGTTACTTTGTGTAAAGTACCTGTACAGTACTTGGTTTTGGATGGTTACTATCTGTATAGTGTCTGTAAAGTATTTGGTTTTAGATGGTAGCTAACGGTTAACAAGTGATATGAGTTGGTCTAGTCTCTTATTAAGAATTATCAAAGCACACAAGATAAAGTTTCTCAAATGTGTTAGCCAAACAGACTTGGTCATTACCTGACCGTCATCAAAGTCACATGCCCAAGACCCAAGGCGCAGGTCGACTGATAAGGTCATACATCTCAAAAACATTGATAATGGTTGAAGTTACGACCGTGCAACAACTCGCAAGTAACCGACGTACCTCATTGAATGAAATAGTTTCCCTTCATTTGTACCTGTAGTTTTAATTACAGTCAGAAACAAATTTTGTAGAATCATTTAATATTTTTTTTTTATTTTGTTATTGTAAACACATTTCAATAAATTCATAATTAATTATATTTTATATATATTTGTATATAATTAATTTTCTGACTCCACCCTCTGTAAGAAATAATCTGTGCTGTTAATCTTCATTCCAAACACAGATTTTCGCTTGGTTCCCATAGATAGGTGTAAAATAATTCTCACAATTTAATGTTTCTCAGATGTTGGATTTTTTTTAAAGCATTCATTTGTTCTATCCCATATTAACATTATAACATATTTTGAAGGCATCATTACCTAACATAGGAGCGTCTTTAAATTTTATTTCTGATTCAAGTTTATAATAGAGGTGTTGGGACCTGGTAATATCTGTTTTTTGTTGCCAACTATTTTTCTAGTTCTATTCTATTTGTATGAGTTTAATAAACTCTTTAGTTACAATACTCATCTGGTTTTCGTGATTCATGATGGCGGTTGACCTGCTTGGACTTTGATTACTAGCTGTTGTTAACTGTTATGAGCTATTATTAGATGGTTACTGTTGTAATTTAGCTTGAGTATTGAATAATAGCTTTATTTAGAATAATTGATACAGAGATTAAGTTTTCAACATTCGTTGGCAATAGCGGTGGGCAGAATAAGAAGGAAGACAATCGTTAGAGAAGTTACATTATACGATGACTTTACTATCGATAGTTCGGTATACGATATGTGAATGTAGATAAATACGGTGCCAATTGCATTTCCAATAAAAGATATTTAAATTTATGAAATATAAACAAAATAGTTGATTTTTCCTATGGCAGCAAATGTAAAACTACACCAACCTTATAGTCTGGGAGTTTAGATAACATACCTCTAAAAATAAGAAAAAATTTTCCATTTAAGGGGGTCTTCTCATTCAAAACCCGCTTTTTCGGACCCTTTTTAAAAAAATTCTTATTTGAAAACGCAAAAAATAATTGAAAACTTTTTTTATTTATTGTATTACAAAAGGTTCAAAGTAAATAAAAAAAAAAAATTGCCTCGATACGAGGGCTGTTCAAAAAGTAATGAGACTTCAAAGTTGGTGGTGGAAAAAAAAGGTGTCGTCACGGCGGCGATCGTTCCTATAGCAGCTATATCATATAGACGTACGATATGGCCATTTCTTATAACATACATATATTTATAATATTTTTTTTTAATTTTGGGGAAAATTTTGTAACAATATAACAACTAAAAGTAATTATGGCCGCAGCTCCATACAAGCCGAACCACTGTGCAGTGTTGCCACAAGTTGCCGCCAAAGGCGCATCTTATTGATTCGGCCAATTTACTGGAGGATTTACCACCTCAAGAAGGTCAAAAATCAAATCTCCTGGCCCAATCGTCAGGTATGGTTTTTTGAGACACACATGTCGCCATATCTGTAATTAATTTAAATGCCCAATCGTCAGGTTGGCCCGCGAGGAATGATTTGGAGAGATTAATGCCCTGAAGTACCCCTGTCTACGGGCCAAGAAGTGCAGTTTTACTTAGAGCGGATCCGATGGCAGTTTAATTCAATTATATAACCTGTCCCGATGCCCATCATGCCGCGCATCCGTACACCGAATTTAAGAATTAATGTGAAAAGAAAATCAATGAAATCAAAGATATGTAAACCATAAAGCAAACAATAATTTTTCGTAAAGCCTCAAGTGGCAACGTCATGTAAAGCAATAGTTATATTTAACAAATTAAAAGAAATTACCAAGTTGATCGGGTCAAAAGAGATAATGCACGCGGAGAAGCTGAGATTTAATTTAAGAAGAGCTAGATTTTTTTTTAGGTTTATATGAAAAATTTGTTATTGTAAAACATTTAAGGAAGTACGATGAATTCGGAACGGGTTACAAGTTTAGTTTAAATCGTTTGCGCGTCTAAGAGAAATGAGAGAAATGTTTATTTGCCCTTTAAATTCTACATGGCGAGAAATATCGCTACCCTTTAAATTACAGCCAACCCATCCCGTCCGGAGATCGATCTTCAACGTTGGAGGAAATGCCGTGAGTCACACTAACTAAACATATATATATATTACTTTACCCACAATTCTCGCCGATCCGTAAAGTAAACGAAACTTATTTAAACATAAACCCCGATCTATAAACAATTAACTAATTAAAATACCTTGAGTTATTTGCATTCTCTATGAAGAAATTTGCGATTTTCAAAAGAAGTTGAATATAAATTAAGATCGCCTATTGTTAACTCCTAAAGTCTCTAATTGCCTAAAAACATGAATCGATAAGTTTTAGAGAAAGTCCCTTGAAGAAGTTTTTGGAGAGAAAAATAATACAGTCAAGCTAGTTCTATCGAAAACTATTTCATTAAGCTTAAATTTATATTTATTTATTTATCTTCCTATGCCTTATTCTTTTAAATACCCTATGTTCTGTTTATAAATATTAAATATGACTTGTATTGCTATCGACGGAAAATTAATTAGCTTTTCGAACAGAAATAAAACCATGGATGTATAAATAACATTGAACTGAACTAAGCTGATGATTTCTCGATCGTAGGGTATCAAAGGGGTCACCGAAGCCATGCTTTAAGGTGGTGATCATAGGTTGGGAGGGCCATACGCGACCACAATACCATCCGTGGATTCGCATAGCTAACTTTCTCTAAAACTTTTCTGTCCATATAATACTTATTCCTGAATTTATTTATCGTTCTCTTCCGGTTTCAGTTTACTATCCTCTCTTGTCGCTAGCACGCTTATTTCTGATCTTAGTGATAATAATGTGTAGTCAGTTCGCGAATCTGTAGGACCTCCACCCCCAAAGCCGACGAGCGAGTGCCGGACCCTAATAGCGTGCCACGCAACTGCAGATTCCCGATTTCGTCCACAGCATCCGACCGTTACACGCTACAAACTCAGGAAGAAGAATACACCGATGACTATGACAAACATGCTCAAGACAATAAAGGAGAATTCGAAGATGATTTACTCCCAACCGAAGACTGTAATTTTTTAGAGGGTAGTCCCTGCATCCGTATTTAAGCCGAAGGACAGCAGAAAACGATTCGACTTCTAATGGATATAGGTGCAGCGAAAAAGTACACAAAACTTTTGCCAGGTCTGCTCACATAAAAAACGTGGAGGAACCTTTTATGGTCTCATCCCTTTATGGCTCCACTAAAATGGAAAAAAAATATAAAATAAACCTTTTTAAGTTTTTCAGCAGGGTGCCACGCCCACTCTAACGCCCACAAACCGGGATCACTGTGGCTCCTACAGTCTTAATGGTAAAATTAAAATTGAAATGTATTGTTCTCATCAATGCCTATCCGTAGACCCAAAAAAAAGACCCAAAGCCGCCCCAGGCTGTGGGCCCACAATTTTCATGCTAGATAAAAAATTTTAACTGAAATGTATTGGTATCGTCAGTACCTATTGATTGATCCAAAAAAAAGTTTGCCACGCCCACTCTACCGCCCATAACGCTTAAATATGTCTACGGCCCACACAACCATATATTGAGATCAGGGATAGGTGGCGAATTTCAATCTCGCTTTGCTGCTTGCATATCTCCATTTCCCTTTGGTCCCTTTAGCTGAGTAACGGGTATCTGATAGTCGAGGTACTCGACTATAGGGTACTTCCTTGTTTAATTTTCGAAAACCTTAAGGAATTCGATAGCATAGATGGTCTAGATCACTTGAAGAAAATAAACGCTCGAATTGATCTTAGCACCGGCAAGATTGAACATAATTCAGGCTCGGAAGATTTACAATTTGCTTAATACAAAGATTTTAATTTTCTTACTTTAAACATCGATGATGTTCCCATTGCGATAAAAGGCAATGATGAAAGTGGCAACAAAAAAAAGTGTCTCGTTATCGATATTGTGAAACTAAACGATTGACAATAAATACCCTATTCCAAGCATTTCTACGATACCTGCAAATATGGGAAAGGCCTAGTATTTTACAACATTGGACCTTAAATCGGGTTTCCACCCGATTATCGATTACCGTTCGGACTCAAGAACGCACACAGCATTTTCCAAAGGGCAATCGACGATGTCCTACGGGAACAAATATCAAAGACATGCTATGTGTATGTCAATCATGGTATCATCCTATCTAAAACTAAAGCAGAACATATTAAGGATATAAACTGGGTTTTTAAATGTTTATATGAAGGCGACATGAGGGTATCTCAGGAAAAGTCTAAGTTTTTCAAAAAGAGCGTAGAGTACCTGGGATTAATTGAATCATTCGCAGGACTAACAACGTCCCCTGATAAAATAATCTCAATCAAAGCCTTCCAACCACCTAAGTCACTTTATAGCCTTAGATCATTTTTGGGTCTCTGAAGCTATTATAGGTGTTTTAAAAAAAGCTTTTCCACAATCGCAAAACCCCTAACGGAGATCATAAAAGGCGAAAGTGGTAAAGTCAGCGCTAACCAATCAAGAAAAAATTAAAATTTAGTTGGATGATAAAAAAATTAGTCATTTAAAAAACTTAAAAAAATTCTAGCATCAAAAGACGTGGTTTTAGTGTTACCCGATTTAAGCAAACAATTTTGATCTAACAACAGACGTTTCCGCGCATGGCCTAGGTGCCGTGTTGTCGCTGGAAAATCGTCCAATATCTTGGATCTCTAGAACAATCCGGGACAACGAAATGCTTTTCGCTACCAATGAGCGTGAACTTTAAGCCATTGTATGGGCATTTAAAAACTTAAGAAATTATTTGTATGGGGTAAGAAAATGAGATCCTTTATTCTATTCAAAGAAAAAAACAGGCATATTATTCGAGTGTACGACCGCGAAACTCTTTTAACAACACTACTAGATGTAGTAAAAGCAGATGTCGTCAATGCCATCCATTGCGAACTGCAAATTCTTGCTTTTATTCAGCATAAACTAATCGGTGCATTTCCCTCGACGACACTCAAATATTGCAAATCTCTAGTAACGGATATTCCTGATCAAAAAGAACAAAAGAAAATAGTATCTTTAAAACATAATAGATCCCATCGAGCGGCTCAAGAAAATGTAAAATCGATTTTGCGGGACTATTTTTTCCCAAAAATGCTTCGGTTAGCAACAGAGGTAACACTTAAGTGTAAAGTTTGCTCTACGGCAAAGTACACCCGTCACCCTACAAGGCTGACAGTTGGCCAAACGCCAATCTCCTGTTATTCAGGAGAAATCCTCCATATAGACATATTTTCAACAGATGGAAAACTCTTCCTCACATGTTTTGATAAATTTTCTAAGTATTTTAAGTATTGTACAGCCGATCGCATCAAGAGCTATCGTGGATATAAAATCCCCAATTTTGAATATTGTAAATTTTTTTCCTAACACACAAACAATTTACTGTGACAATGACAGATAATTAAACTCCGAGACTATTACATCAATATTATTAAATAAATACAACATTAACATTGCGAATGCACCCCCCTTACACAGCACCTCAAACGAACAGGTCGAAAGATTTCACAGCACCCTTGCTGAAGTAGTGCGTTGCCTAAAAATTGAAAAATAAATGAACGACACTGCGGAGGTTGTCTTACTAGCCACAACTAAATACAATAGAACCATCCATTCAGTGACTAACAAAACGCCTATAGAAATTATACACTCTAGATCTGCAGAACTTGAGACGGAGATTAGCACAAAAACTCAACAGGCCCAGTGATTAGGTCGGCGTCAAAGTTTTCTTGAAATCAAATAAACGCCTGGAGAATAAACTGTCTCTCCTATGCTCTGTAGAAATAATTGAGGCAGGCCTTGGGCCGACAGTTCTTGTTGAAGGGAGGGTGGCCCATAAGGATAATTAAAAAAAAGGACTAAAAATGATTTTCCTGGAGTTAATTTTAAATTAAAATTTGTGTTTCCTTCCTTTTTGTTTTAGGTTAATGCTTTGGACTTTTGTTCTGACTATGGCCTTTTCGAATGCCACTTATTCTAGCATCAAAACTGTAGGAGCCACAGTTTTTGGGCGGCTTGTGGGCGTTAGAGTGGGCGTGGCACATTGCTGAAACAAACTTGCGCTGCGTAAGAAGCTCAGGAATCTGCACGCCAAATCTCAATAGCCTAGCTCTTATAGTTTCCGAGATCTCAGCGTTCATTCGGACAGACAGACGGACAGACGTTCAGACGGACAGACGTACATGGCTAGATCGACTCGGCTAGTGATCCTGATCAAGAATATGTATACTTTATAAGGTCGAAAACGCTTCCTTCTGCCTGTCACATACATTCCGATGAATCTAGTATACCCTTTTACTCTACGAGTAACGGGTATAATAATGACATCATACACTTCCTCATAAAATACCCCAAACCTAACTTGGTACGTAAGAAAATTTCTATATACCCAATACAACATAATATTAGGATTTTAGACTTTGGGAAAAATAACTTGATCGCTGATTGTGGCAGAAAGTCGTTTGCCATCCACCAGAGTAAAGCTTCAATTGGAACCACATGCTGCAGAAAATCTGACTGCTCAACATGCGCTCAAGAATTGGTTTCCGGAACTGTCGCCCAGTGCAGCACTATTCCAGGCCACCTCAGTCCAATAACAACAATCGACGGCGGTATACTCATCATCAACGATGTTGCTGCAAAACTTCAATACGAGGGCAGCTTTAAAAACCTTCCTAGGGGCACATAACCTTCCAAAACCACTATGGCATACTGAAGAAGAAACATGCAGTATCAATGGTAGCCCACGTAAACATCACAGGCCACAAGGTACAGCTGAGCCTGCCCTTTCTTCACGAACTAAGCCTGAAAAATCTCCAACACATTGAGCGTCTTAAAGAAGAAATTATAACGAAGCCACTTTTATCCAGCGGTATTACTTTAGTAATCGTTTCGGTGTGCCTCTTCGTCACTTATCAACACCACAGACGTTGCGTTCGTAACCGACAGATTAAATTGACAGCTGTACTAAAATCTACGCTGAAGAAGTCCGAGGACGGCCTTCACTTAAAGGAGGGAGGAGTTAGCATGGAACCCAAAGGTGTTGAAAGACCGGACGCAATTCTTCAAATCAGCAGTCTGAAAGAATGAAATCTAAAACCCGAGTCGCCAAGTGGTTGGGGAATGCACCGGGCACGAAGCGCTAAGTCAGCGGTCCCACGCTATTTCCGTTGTCCAAAGCGGCCAAGTAATGCAGCGGGCTATGCAGCAGATGGGAAGTACAAGGTAAGCATTCTGCCCATAGCCCCGCCGTCAATTCGGACTTCGGTTTTTAGAAAATTAAGAACTAGCGCATATATATTGCGAAAAACGAAATAAGATTTTTTTGTATTATTTTGAAAAATTGTTTGCGATTCTTCGTATAACTGCTATACAATATAATATTCCGATTTTTATACAATTTTTATTAAAACTTCAAAAAATCATTCATATGCACGAACGCTGATATTTCGGCAATCATGCCTAGAGAGTTGGGATTTTAGATTTAGATTCCTAAGCTCCGTATGTAGCGCAAGTTTGTTATGCTAATGTGCCCGCTATCACTACTACTACCACTTAACAGTTGTTGCCTCATCGATTTGCTGTAACCATTCGTTTAGGCATGAACAATGGTAACGATGAAGTGGTTTCGACACATTCTGAAACTGCATTTGAATCATTCCATATAGTGCATTGCAGGGACTCCGCTGGCAATCTCGTAAAAATTTTCAGGGCTTCGCCTGACCGGCATGTCCTAGTTCTCGATATTTATAAAGTACGATACGATAGCGGAAATAATACGGTAGCGCTTAGATTAAAATGTATATGGTTAATTGGGACTTATCCTTCCTTAAATCGGTTTCATTTGAAAAATGGCAAAAATGGCAATAGATCGGAATCTTATTTTGGGCCTACTGTATTAAAAGACTGATTTGCTCGTTGTGCTGAATGAAAGTGTAGACGGCTGAAACTATCAAGCTAGAATAATTATCGACTTCATCATGCAACTTGACTGCAAATTATGTTGTTTATATTTTGTTACGTGGGCATATTAGTGCCCGAGTCCTGACAAGGACTTGGGCCGAGGGAGAGGCGTCCGATGTTCCGGCACCATTTGCCGGCATAAGCTACGTCGTATTTGGGTCGTGGGATCTTGGTAAGCCTCTCTCCTCTCCAACATAACGAGAATAAATATTAAAAGTGCCTGGAAAATAATATTAGTCAACAAGTTCGTCAGTCATCAGTCCACACTGCCCAACAAGCTTGGCTGTCGCTTGATCGCAATACGATCGGGCTGTGTTTTGGCCATATTCCCCCCCCCTTCACACAATCGTGTGCCAATGGATCGTCGCGGGCCGCGCAATACGATCCCCTATTGTCAAGGTTGTCCGTCGAAAGTTATGTCATTGTTCTTGACCTACTTCACTCCTCACCCCCCCTTTGTTATAGTTCTAGCACGCCATGGTTTTCAATTCTTTTTCACATTATAAATTTATTAAATAATATTTATGTCGGCGTGTGCCGGTGTTGAATAACATAATATTGGTTAATTCATATAGGGATTAAATTAATTGACAATTATTGTATTAGCGGAGAGTATCGATTTTACCACCTGTGAAGGTGCACACATCAGCAAAATGCTGACTATTCACGACTACAAACGTCGCTCAGAGGGCTCTTGCAATTGTCATACAATTACAAGGCTGATACTCGCCGCTGAAAAATTAACATTTAATTATTATGTATAAGAAAGGTATAAAAAGAAAAGTATATCTAAATGATTATATATATGAAACAATTATTATATGTGGATATTATATATTATTACATGTATTCCTAACAGATTAATTCTTTGTCTTAACTAGGAAAGTATTAACATTTCCCAAAAACAAATTCTTATCCAGACGGGAGAGAACAATGACCGTTGGAACGGTAGAGATAATGATAGCCTTTTGTGTCTTATTGCAGTGGACAAGTGGTGAAAAATCTAGACGGAAGGTCTCAATATATAAGTACTCTAATTCACTCACTGTTATTGGCAGTTTGGCTTTGGATAACAAGTATAAAATTCTCACGGTAAATTGTGGATCGGTGTCTATTGTTTTTGCTAAAGCTTCTGATGTAATCATGGCGCACGGATATATATATGTATGTATAAGAAAAAGGAACCGTGTTCCGACAAACTTACCCTCTTTTTAATCCTGGGCGATGAGATCTCGACACTCCGGATCCTGGGCTTTGGGAGATTTTAGAATTGGTTTATACATATATATACGTGCAAGACTTGAAGGCGGTTTACAAAAACAAAACACAAAAATTATGTTACACAAAACAAATATCACTATCGCTGTATAGATATGTATGTATGCATGCATCGTATGCGAGTTCCACTCCGGCGCACGTCGGTTCCAATGCTCGGGCTGGGGCTGGTCGGTGCAGCTCCAATTTCTTGTTCAGCGTATGTATTTGGGGGTTCTGTTTACACTTGCATTCAGAAATGCATGTACTCGCAAATTGTTTGTGATTGTTTCTGGGCGATTCACTTTTTTGTTTATAATATTGGAGTGCAATTTATTTATTATTATTTGTATTGGTTCTATTGTCTTTTTGCTGCTTTTATTGTCTTTTTGTGGTTTTACTTCACTGTATCGGCTCGGCTTATGCTCCAATGTGGGTCACCACTTTCTCCAGGGCATGATATTGGTCGCGGCGTCTCTGGACAGAGCGCTTGTAGATCTTTACAACCTTAAGGAGCACTATAACCAGGAGTAGTCCAACGATGAGCTTCATGGTCTTGTTGACATCCTGAATATCATCTTGGTGGTCAACGATCTCTACTGTGTTAATCACATTGTCGGTGCTGCCGGCCACTTTAGACGTTTTGCTACCCATCTTGGAGTCCTTAGGCCATTCACTTGGTTCGCTAGTTCCTTTTCGTCCTTCGGGATTTTGCAGGTTGACTTCCTCCAGATTGTGGTCGATCGCAGGACCGGTTATCGGGACTTCCTCCTGGGTGAATTTGATTTTAGGGAAACGTCAGGACATCCTTCTGGACACCAGCCTTCTTCCAGTCGTGGTCTGTGTTGATGGGAGTTGCACTTCTAGAGCACCGTCATGGAGAGATCAGAACAATTTCTGTCTTTCTCCATTTGGCTGGGGACTTTTATACCGGACTAGAGCTTTCGCTAGCCCCCATATTGGATGAATTAACTAGGTGTTCCCACCTAGGGGTACTGTTTCTCCATTTCCCCTATTTTAGGAGTCAATGGCCGGCTTGTGCACTTTGCCACCTTACTGGATTACGGTTACGAGCAGGTCGATCGTGGTCGTTGTTCTGGCCACGCGACACCCATGAGTTGTCGAATTGTTTTTGCTGTTTTGTTTTTATCAATCGCAGTGTGGTTAGTCATTACGGCCCCTACCCTCAACTAATGGCAGTTGTTTTGCCGGGGTTAATCTTGGTATGGGGGAGGGCGTACGTAACAGGCTCGAAGTGATCGATGCGGCTTCGCATGGAATGACTTCGCAAAAGAAATCTTCGTACGGCCATCTCTTTAGATCTCCTTCTTCTTTTTTATTCTTTTCTTAGGCGCCCATTTACGTGTGGTTTCGACCCACTACATCAACCCAGTCTCAGATGAGCTAGTCGGGCTTATTACTTTATTGTTTTAATATTGTACTTGTTTATTATACCCGTTACTCGTAGAGTAAAAGGGTATACTAGATTCGTCGGAAAGTATGTAACAGGCAGAAGGAAGCGTTTCCGACCCCATAGAGTATATATATTCTTGATCAGGATCACTAGCCGAGTCGATCTAGCCATGTCCGCCTGTTCGTCTGTCCGTCTGACCGTCTGTCCGTCTGTCCGTCTGTCTGTCCGGATGAACGCTGAGATCTCGGAAACTATGAGAGCTAGGCTATTAAAATTTGGCGTACAGATTCCTGAGCTTCTTACGCAGCGCAAGTTTGTTTCAGTAGACTGCCACGCCCACTCTAACGCCCACAAACCGCCCAAAACTGTAACTCCTACAGTTTTGATGTATTTTTCTCATCAATACCTATCGATTGACCTAAAAAAAGTTTGCCACGCCCACTTAAACGCCCACAAACCGTGAAAACCTGTGACGCCCACAATTTGTATGCTAGATAAAAAATTTTAACTGAAATGTATTGGTGTCGTCAATACCTATCGATTGATCCAAAAATAAATTTGCGACGCCCACTCTAACGCCCATAACGCTTAAATCTGTCTACCGCCGGTAGGTGGCGCATTTTAATTTCGCTTTGCTGCTTGCATATCTCCATTTCCCTTTGAGTAACGGGTATCTGATAGTCGAGGTACTCGACTATAGTGTTCTTCCTTGTTTTATTATTATATATGCTGAAAAAGAAAAGCTTTCCGGCCTCGCACGGAAACATACATATTTATACCTGTAAATAAAAATATGGCTCATAATAAAATATATAATATAGTTTTAATGAAAAATAATATATAAATATATATATAACAAGGGAGAACGCTATAGTCGAGTACCTCGACTATCAGATACCCGTTACTCAGCTAAATGGAGATATGCAAGCAGCAAAGCGAGATTAAAATGCGCCACCTACCGGCGGTATACAGATTTAAGCGTTATGGGCGTTAGAGTGGGCGTGGCAAATTTTTTTTGGATCAATCGATAGGTATTGATGAGACCAATACATTTCAGTGAAAATTTTTTATCTAGCATGAAAATTGTGGGCGTCACAGGTTTTTGCGGTTTGTGGGCGTTAAAGTGGGCGTGGCAAACTTTTTTTGGATCAATCGATAGGTATTGATGAGAACATTACATTTCAGTTAAAATTTTCTATCTAGCATCAAAACTGTAGGAGCCACAGTTTTGGGCGGATTGTGGGCGTTAGAGTGGGCGTGGCAGTCTACTGAAACAAACTTGCGCTGCGTAAGAAGCTCAGGAATCTGCACGCCAAATCTCAATAGCCTAGCTCTCATAGTTTCCGAGATCTCAGCGTTCATCCGGACAGACGGACAGACAGACAGACGGACATGGCTAGATCGACTCGGCTGGTATATATATATATATATATATATATATATATATATATATATATATATATATATAATATATATACTTTATGGGGTCGGAAACGCTTCCTTCTGCCTGTTACATACTTTCCGACGAATCTAGTATACCCTTTTACTCTACGAGTAACGGGTATAAAAATCAGAAGTGAGTAACAGCTAAAAAGTTGAGAATAAAATTGCTGAGTGTGCCATAACCATGGTTTTTGACCAGGGGCTGCTCAGCTGAAAAGTAAAAAGTTGAATAAAAAGTTTTCCCATTTCCCGAAGAAAAATATATTAAAAGTAGAAGAAATTTTTTTTTTTTTTTTTTTTTCATTGGTTTTTTTTATTTTTTTATTATTATTTTTATTTTTATATCCTTAACATTTTATATTAATTACAATGTTTTAATCTAAGTTTAGCGGCTCTTTCAGGATGGCTGCTACTTCTCGCCTCGCCTGGATACCAAGTTGAGGGCTTCGAATGTAAAGTCTTCTGACCGCGCGGTTCATGCGCCGGCTCATTTTCCATGTTTCCCGTTGTATCCGGGCGATGTGTGCTTGGCTCCGTTGTAGTTGCTCCTGGACTCGGAGCACCTGGTTCTGGTCCTCCTCCTGATCTCGGCTCCGGTGCCGGATCTCTTGCTCGAGTTCAGATGCCAGTTCTTCATCTTCTGAGTGGTATCGGTGTATCCAGCATTGCTGGATATGGTCCTCGTTCAAGTAGATGGTATGGCAAAGCCCGTTCATCCACTCGACGAGGAGCGCCAGATATGATGCCTGGTCCCCGTACCTAACCTGTAGCCGACGAAGCCGGCGGGCAGCTCGGATGGCTTGGTTATAAGTGTTTGAGGACTGCATCATATCTGGTGACTGGTCGGTCCCTGGTTGTGGCTTTTATAGCAGAACCTTGGGCAGTTCTGATGACTGTTCTACCCATCATGTGATCGGGAGCTTCTATCAAGTAGTGCAATCTCGCAGTTCTGAGTTTGTCGCCTTTTGGAGTCGTCGGATTACGTTCAGAGGTTTTAGGCGACATATAGGTCTTTAGCATGGAATACCCCGACACTTTTCCCTACTGCATTGCCCAGCTCATATAGCGCTTTGCCCTTACGCTGGAGTACAACACAGCGAATTCGATTCGGGCCCAGCTTGGCATTATATCCGTCAGCTTTGTTACTCTGCTTGTAGTTTTTCCTATAGACAACTTGTCCTACGGAAAACTCCACGAGCTTGCTACGAGTGTTATATGCCTTTTCTGCGCGTTCATGAGTTCGGTTTAATCCTTGGGTCACTTTTTGTCGGATAAGTTCCATTTTGTCTGGAAGACTTATCTGTGGATCTCCTGCCTGTATTCCCCCTAGTTTTCGTAGGATCGGGTAGGCTGTTCCATGGGTAACCATCCGCGTGCCGAACATTGCGTAATATGGTTCCATGCCTATTGATTCGTGTAGGCCATTCCTAAGGGCACACTCTATTCGACTTAGTTGGGTATCCAAATTTCGCTGATCGGTGGCAATTGTCGCTCGCAAAATTTGGAGTACAGATCGGTTTACCCTCTCAGCCGCGTTCGCTTGCGGGGAGTAAAGTCCAGTCTTTACGTGTCGAATACCGTAGCGGGTCATTAGCTCGCCAAAAATTTGAGACACAAACTGTTTGCCGTTGTCTTAGTGTACAAACTCGGGGACTCCAAATTGATGAAAAATTTTGGTCTCAAGGAATTTGATGACTTCTGCAGCTACTGCATGTCTCATCGGCTGTAGCCAGACAAATTTGGAGAAATGGTCTAGGCATACAAAAATCACCGAGTTCCCAGCTTTGGTCCTCGGGTATGGTCCCATAAAGTCGATGAACAACCTTTGGCCAGCCCGCTCCGTAACCCGCTGTTCTCCCATGGGTGGTCGGTCATTTTTGTTGGCGGTCTTGGTGATCTTACAGACCTCGCATTCCTTCACTACTTTTTGGACGTCTACAGCCATGCCTGGCCAATAGTAAAACTGTCTCAATTTGGCTAGTGATTTGTGCAACCCCCCATGCCCTGCGGTTATGGCATGATATGCTCTCCAGACTAAATCAGGACGCAGCTCGGCGGGAACCCAGAGCTTCCATGCCCGGGCTTCATCCACAGCGTCGTTTAGGCAGAATCCCATCCGTTTATATACATAGCCTTCTGATGTTTGAAGGTCTGGACTTTTACCTAAATTTTCGTCCACCGCCTGCACTAGGTTGACATAATCCGATGACTGGAACGCTGTCGAATCGAGGTTGATGTGTATGTCCAGCTCTTCCGCACCAGCCTTCTGTAGCTCGTCCATAAGAACTCGTGAGAGAGCAACTGGGGCTACATTTAGTGACCCTTTCCTGTGTTCTATGGTGAAGTCAAATGCTTGTAGCTTCAAACTCCATCGCGCAAGCCTGCCTGATAAGTCTTTCTGACTCATCAGCCATTTTAGACTAGCGTGGTCAGTGATCACTTTGAAGGGCATCCCATCTACGTAGGCACGGAATTTGGTAATGCTGAGGATAGCGGCATAGCATTCCAACTCGGTTATGCTGTAATTCCGCTGTGCTTTGTTCAATTTGGCTGACATATAGGCGATTGGATGTTCTCCGCCCTCGTCATCGGTTTGGAACAAAAGTCCCCCCACTCCAGTGGTCGAGGCATCACATTGGATGGTAAATGGTTTCTTAAAATCCGGGGTGACGAGTACCGGTGCTGTTGCCATGCTGGTTTTCAAAAGTTCAAACGCCTTAATTGCCTCTTCTGACAATTCAAATTTTTTTATGCGGTCTTTCTTTAAACAGTCATGAAGCGGTGCCGCTGTCTGGGCGTAATTTTGAATGAACCTCCTGTACCAGCCTGTCATTCCCAGGAACCTCCGCATCTGTTTGGCGGAGCTAAGCTGGGGAAATTCCTGTATCGATTGTATTTTCGTGTCATCCGTTCGGATGCATCCTCCCCCAACTACATATCCTAAATATCTTGCCTGGCTGTAGCAAAACTTGCTCTTGTCTACATTTATCGTTAGCTCTGCCCGCTGTAAGCAGGCACTGACCTGGCTCAACATATCCATGTGGGCTTCAAATGTAGGTGAACAGACCAGTAAGTCATCCAGATACACAAATACATTCTCGCGTAGCGCCGCTGGTATAACTTTATCCATTAGTCGGCACATTCGCTGCGCGGCATTGCACAAGCCGAACGGCATGACTGTAAACTGATACAGTGGCCTGCCGGGCACTGTAAACGCGGTATTCTCTCTGCTTTTGGTTTCGAGAGGTATTTGCCAAAAGACGTCTTTTAAGTCAATTGCGGAAATGTAATACGTTTCCTGTAGTTGGCTCAACAGACCCTCAATATGTGGTAGTGGATACGCATCTTTGATTGTTCGGGAATTTACTTTACGCGCATCGAGGCATAGGCGATTTTTCGGCCCTTTTTCCACCAGAGTTACTGGTGAACTCCAGCTGCTATTGCTCTCCTCGATTACGCCTAGACCTAACATGCGATCTAGCTCGGCGTACACCAGCTTCTGTTTGGCTGGGGATATCGGGTAATGTCGCTGCTTGATTGGTAAGTCCTCGTTGGTCACTTCAATTATATGTTGGTCTAAACTGGACTTTCCTAATCCTTTTTCTAGACAAGACGGGTATGTGTCTATCACTTGCTGCAGCTTACAATGTTGTTCTGGGGTAAGCTAATGTGGGGTATGGCGGTCTCGGGCTTGAGCGTATTGTTCATGTCTAGGTCGCCGGTCATAAGGCCAATCCCGGACTTGTTTCAACGGCGGCAACCTCGCGTCTGCCTTTACCGAGGAATGTGAGGCCGAACGTATCCCAGAAATTAATTCCGAAATAAAATCGTTGTGTCAGACCTGGCACTATCAAAAACTCTAGGTCCTTGGTTTTTCCTTCCCATTCCACTGGTAATGTTATGGCTCCGGTTACTTGGGTTTCACCACCGCTGGCTGTGCGTACACATTCTTCACTTAGCTTCCTTATCGGCCTCGTCCGGTTTTTTAAGAAAGCGTGCGCTCCTCTGCCAATACAGTTCGCACTGGCGCCTGTGTCCAGTAAGGCGAGTATCTCTTCTCCATCGACCTTCGTTTTGGCAAAGAAACGGTTGTCATTTTGCACGCTCACTACTGTGTCCACCACCTTTTGCTTGAGCCGGCGATAGTCTGCTCGGGCATCATATAATCTTAGTATTTTTCGCGTTGTCCGTGTCTCGCTGTCTGCATCTTCCGAGCCATTGAAGATACGTTCACGAGCAAGTTCGTACTCCCTCTCTCGTTGTTCTAGGCTCTTATGAGGGGAGATTTGGTTGGGCTTCCGTGTGCTTACCGGAAAGGGTTGGTCCTGGTCCGCCCGGCTGTCCCGGTCTTGCCTGACGGACTCCGCGCAAAAGCCGCTGGGTTAGCATCTGCATCCGTCCCGACTTTCTCGCAGAACCTGCAGGTGGCATCGTGGAATTTGATAGGGCAGGATTCTTCCTTCGAAGGATGCTTCCTGTAGAAGTCTGCTCCTTTGCCGCACTTATAACACACCAGCGCGTGTAATGGGCCTCGGCATCCTTGTCCATCCTCGTAACGCCCTCGCGTATCTTTCCGCTGCCGGTTGAATTCTTCCACCGTGACCGCGTCCGGCAAGTCCTCCAGTGTCTGGAATTCCTCTATTTCGTTAATTGCAGCTCGGCTGCGCATGTTTCTTCCTGTGTTCCTCAGCCAGCGATCAACTCTGAGACCCTTTCGTTTGAGCTCCGCTAATGAGGTGATTGGGGATGTTAGCAGTAATCCCCCCATCTGGGAGTTCATGTTATCCTTTAAGAGCTCCACGAATTCATCTTCAGCGATTTTGTGCTTCAGCTTAAATGCAGGTTATGCATATCCGAGACATAATCGCTAAAGGTTTCGTGTGGCCCTTGCTTGCGTTCCATCAATTCTTTGACTTTCATAAGGTCACTTCCGGTAGTGGAAAATGCCCGTCTCATTTCTTGGGTCAATGAGTAGTAGTCAAAGTCGTAATCTTCTGCCTTGTCCTCCATTAGCTGCCAATACCATTTCGTGGCTGCACCTGCCAGCAGAAGATGGAATTCACGAAAGACTTGTTGACGGCTGAGGTCATACAATTCTTGTAGTCGGTCCACGCGGAATCCGCTTCCATCGAACTTTAGGTTCCATCTGTCCAATCTGACATCTTTTGGTCGCGGTCCTTGGAATGATGAGTTCCGATCGATCTCTGGATGCAGATGGTGACTCGACTCCCTCTCGTTTGTTCTGAATTGTCTGTGTGATGGGGTGTCCATCCGCCTGGGTGTTCTTAGCCGGTGCATCTGGCTATTGAGCATGTCCTGTGTTACTGGTTCCAGAGGCGGGGTCTCTTGGTATCTCAAAAAGCTGTCCGTTGGATTCGGAACAGTACGGGGCGGCGAAGGCAGTCCCTTCTGTTCGGGTCTCCTGGATGTCGGATGTCGGCTTTGCCTCAAGAGCTCCAGCAATCTTTGTTCCCGCCGCTCGGCAGCCTCTAAGTTGTCCTCTTCATGCCTCTGAAGTTGGGGAAGCATGCTTGATCTCCCCTTCGGCGGTCCTAGGGGTAGATTCTCCCCACCTGCGGCTCCTTCCATTTCAGAATATTGGTCCAGGTTATTTTCTTCAGACAGGGTATCTACCTGTCCTGGCTGATCCTGTGCGCGCTCCCACGGCTCTCTTTCAGGTGAATCTCCTAGCCTTGGCGCGCTCGCACTCCGGGGTTGGTGGTTGTCTCCGCGCGTTGTTGCTCGGGTCACTCTTCCGGTGCTGGGTTGGAATAGGACCTTCTTCTTGGCCCCCTTCATTTATACGATTGGTATAAAAGCTTTACGTGATTCTTTTCAAAATACCCGGTCAGCGACGTAAACGCTGAATAGGTCGACAATAGGAATGTTTATCAACCGGGGGTGCTTCCCTCTGCTTCTCAAGTTTCTCTGCGGTCAAGAACCGTCCGATATTTAAGCCCCAAACAAAAACAAAATAAATTTCCCTAACTAGGGGTGTTAGCCGCTTCTACACAACGCGGTTCCGCTAAGCTATCATGCCCTTACTTTCCCTTTCTATTCAGCTCAAATGTTCCAAACGGAATGACTGTGTTTAGATAAGGGATCTGTCCAAAAACCCCCTCCCGCCAGTCGTCGGAAAACAAGTTATTTGACCGATCATTCTCGGGCTCCACAACCGTCTCCTATTTTTTCTGGACTCGAACCAAGCAAACGACCTGACCAACTAGCGTAATACGTTGTGGGGCGTCGGCCAGAGAAACTAAAAATCGTCTACCGCCCAAATATGTCAAGGGAAACAGCAAAGACTCGAACCAAGCAAACGACCGGACCAATGCCTAGTACGTTGTAGGGCGTCGGCTTTGCGTTTCCTGTCAGTTCCCCCACCCCCATTCTGTCCTGGATCGACAAACGAACAGTAGACCCGCACCGCAACTGCTAAATGCGTTACCGTAATGTTTGCGCTCCTGCTCTTTCTGGACTCGAACCAATTCAAACGACCGAGCAAATGCGTAGTACGTCGTGTGGCGTCGGCCAGAAAGCACCTATAAATTGTATTTACGTTACTTTCAACAAATAGTCAGTCGGCACTTATTTGTAGGTATAGTATTATAAAAAGGATAACTCATAGTTCTTGTTTTAAGGAAATTCTGGTAAATTTGTCCATGAACAAAACAGGGAATTTCTAAGGTTACAAATCATTTCAAGGTCAAGCCTCTATTCTGCGATAAAGTTCTGATTGAGTGGCCACTCAACACTGACAGTCACAGAAGTTGGGGACTTTACAGTTATTAATTTAAAGACAAAAACAAATAAGTAGGTGCATATTTAAAATTATTTAAGTTCCCTGCTCTATAAAACAGTCAAGTTACTCATGGCAAACAAAGATGAAAGCTTTGCCATCCCTAGGTACATCCACTCCGATAGGCATCAAGATTGTGGACCCTGGTAAAATTCCTTAAGGAATATGAAATGGCCCCACGTTGGGCGCCAATTCTGTTACGTGGGCCCGAGTCCTGACAAGGACTTGGGCCGAGGGAGAGGCGTCCGATGTTCAGGCACCATTTGCCGGCATAAGCTACGTCGTACTTGGGTCGTGGGATCTTGGTAAGCCTCTCTCCTCTCCAACATAACGAGAATAAATATTAAAAGTGCCTGGAAAATAATATTAGTCAACAAGTTCGTCAGTCATCAGTCCACACTGCCCAACAAGCTTGGCTGTCGCTTGATCGCAATACGATCGGGCTGTGTTTTGGAACACACAATCGTGTGCCAATGGATCGTCGCGGCCCGCGCAATACGATCCCCTATTGTCAAGGTTGTCCGTCGAAAGTTATGTCATTGTTCTTGACCTACTTCACTCCTCGCGTCAGCACACCCCCTTTGTTATAGTTCTAGCACGCCATGGTTTTCAATTCTTTTTCACATTATAAATTTATTAAATAATATTTATGTCGGCGTGTGCCGGTGTTGAATAACATAATATTGGTTAATTCATATAGGGATTAAATTAATTGACAATTATTGTATTAGCGGAGAGTATCGATTTTACCACCTGTGAAGGTGCACACATCAGCAAAATGCTGACTATTCACGACTACAAACGTCGCTCAGAGGGCTCTTGCAATTGTCATACAATTACAAGGCTGATACTCGCCGCTGAAAAATTAACATTTAATTATTATGTATAAGAAAGGTATAAAAAGAAAAGTATATCTAAATGATTATATATATGAAACAATTATTATATGTGGATATTATATATTATTACATGTATTCCTAACAGATTAATTCTTTGTCTTAACTAGGAAAGTATTAACATTGCCCAAAAACAAATTCTTATCCAGACGGTAGAGAACAATGACCGTTGGAACGGTAGAGATAATGATAGCCTTTTGTGTCTTATTGCAGTGGACAAGTGGTGAAAAATCTAGACGGAAGGTCTCAATATATAAGTACTCTAATTCACTCACTGTTATTGGCAGTTTGGCTTTGGATAACAAGTATAAAATTCTCACGGTAAATTGTGGATCGGTGTCTATTGTTTTTGCTAAAGCTTCTGATGTAATCATGGCGCACGGATATATATATGTATGTATAAGAAAAAGGAACCGTGTTCCGACAAACTTACCCTCTTTTTAATCCTGGGCGATGAGATCTCGACACTCCGGATCCTGGGCTTTGGGAGATTTTAGAATTGGTTTATACATATATATACGTGCAAGACTTGAAGGCGGTTTACAAAAACAAAACACAAAAATTATGTTACACAAAACAAATATCACTATCGCTGTATAGATATGTATGTATGCATGCATCGTATGCGAGTTCCACTCCGGCGCACGTCGGTTCCAATGCTCGGGCTGGGGCTGGTCGGTGCAGCTCCAATTTCTTGTTCAGCGTATGTATTTGGGGGTTCTGTTTACACTTGCATTCAGAAATGCATGTACTCGCAAATTGTTTGTGATTGTTTCTGGGCGATTCACTTTTTTGTTTATAATATTGGAGTGCAATTTATTTATTATTATTTGTATTGGTTCTATTGTCTTTTTGCTGCTTTTATTGTCTTTTTGTGGTTTTACTTCACTGTATCGGCTCGGCTTATGCTCCAATGTGGGTCACCACTTTCTCCAGGGCATGATATTGGTCGCGGCGTCTCTGGACAGAGCGCTTGTAGATCTTTACAACCTTAAGGAGCACTATAACCAGGAGTAGTCCAACGATGAGCTTCATGGTCTTGTTGACATCCTGAATATCATCTTGGTGGTCAACGATCTCTACTGTGTTAATCACATTGTCGGTGCTGCCGGCCACTTTAGACGTTTTGCTACCCATCTTGGAGTCCTTAGGCCATTCACTTGGTTCGCTAGTTCCTTTTCGTCCTTCGGGATTTTGCAGGTTGACTTCCTCCAGATTGTGGTCGATCGCAGGACCGGTTATCGGGACTTCCTCCTGGGTGAATTTGATTTTAGGGAAACGTCAGGACATCCTTCTGGACACCAGCCTTCTTCCAGTCGTGGTCTGTGTTGATGGGAGTTGCACTTCTAGAGCACCGTCATGGAGAGATCAGAACAATTTCTGTCTTTCTCCATTTGGCTGGGGACTTTTATACCGGACTAGAGCTTTCGCTAGCCCCCCATATTGGATGAATTAACTAGGTGTTCCCACCTAGGGGTACTGTTTCTCCATTTCCCCTATTTTAGGAGTCAATGGCCGGCTGGTGCACTTTGCCACCTTACTGGATTACGGTTACGAGCAGGTCGATCGTGGTCGTTGTTCTGGCCACGCGACACCCATGAGTTGTCGAATTGTTTTTGCTGTTTTGTTTTTATCAATCGCAGTGTGGTTAGTCATTACGGCCCCTACCCTCAACTAATGGCAGTTGTTTTGCCGGGGTTAATCTTGGTATGGGGGAGGGCGTACGTAACAATTTAAAAGACAGTTAACAAGGAAGGATGTATAGTTTTACTTGCCATTAAATACAGATCTCAAATTACCTTTCGACTTACTTTTGTATTGAATTTTTTACTCAAGACTACAAAATTGAGGTAGTGCTGAACTTTTACAACTAGTACAGATCTCGACTTCTCTACTCTTGAACTTAAATGGAATGTATTTCTTCAGAGGATAATTCTTCTATTCGTTCCTTCGTCTACTGGTCTGATTCTGAGGAATGTCCCAGACACACAGCATTTCCCAGTAGATTATAAAACGTTGATTCTGAATGTGATGATGATGTTATGGTGTCAAATGACTGTAAAAGTGGGAATTTAGTTAGGCAGTACTATTTATTCTGTGACGCCATTTATTCTGTGATGAACAAGGTGAAGTGGACACCACTCGGTAGCACACTTCTGCTCTTCGTCGGTCGGTTACTTCCTAAAAAGCATCACCGCCACACAATGAAATTAGTAGACAGATGGAGACAGTCCATTCAAACGAACTTAGGAGAGGATATCGATGTATTGAACCCTTTTATTGAAGAACTAGGATGGTAATGTTCTTCGGCTTGGTCCACCCTACATGGAAGGACTATTTAATGATGACGCCCTTACCCTTTTATATTTAAACCCCATTTAACTAAGGTGCCCATTATATTTAAAATTACTTTATTTCAGTTCATTTCACATAATTCAAATGACAAATAAATGCAAATATCATTTTGTACTTCACCCTACAATTCTAAACCCATTCTTAAACTTTTTCATTTGTCTATCTCATCATCAGTTTTTTCTACTATCTGGAAAGATTATTTTGTTATTCCACTCCACAAAATGGGTGCGAAGGTTAATGTTCAGAACTGTAGAGGAATCTCCAAATTGTCTGCAATTCCTAAAACATTTGAACACATTATTACCTCTCATTTGCAACATTTTTGCTCCTCTTTGATATCTCCGTGTCAACATGGTTTTGTTAAGCGAAGATCCACCACCACTAACCTGCTCGAATTGACATCTTTTGTAATAGATGGATTTAACAAAAAATTTAAGACAGACATTATATATACAGATTTTAGTAAAGCCTTTGACTCTGTAAACCACTCTCTTCTTTTATTCAAATTAGATCAGCTCGGGGTTCCGAATAATCTGTTAACTTGGATTTTAAGTTATTTGAATGGGACTCCGTTTGGAGTCCTTAGTATCAAGTGCACATTGACCGTATAGAGTGTGTACGGAAACAATTTCTTCTTTTTGCCTTACGTTGTTTGAACTGGGATCAAAACGTCAGGTTGCCTTCTTACTTGAGTAGATTGCTGTTAATTAATTTTCCTGATCTAGTAAAAAGTAGATTGCTATTAATTAATTTGCCTAGTCTAGTAAGCCGTAGAATTATGCTTGGTACTATTTGTTATGAATAATCTTATTAGAAGCGATATTGATTCTGTAGATTTGGTAAGCCGCCTAACTTTCAACGTTCCTGTTAGACTAATGCGAAACTACTATCCTATCAACTTGCCACGATGTTCATCTAATTTAAGTCAGCACGACACCTTCCGCGTGCTTTCTACAACAACCTATATCATTTAATTTATTCCTCAACTTCTATCCCTGTATTAAAAACTAAAATCTTAGCTCATTTGCTTTAGTCTTGTTGATCTATGTTTTGTCCTGTCTTTATTTGTTCTATGTACCTTCGTCGCGAACCGTATTTGCCCGAAATAAAAATGGACCCGCGCGTAACAAGCACGTGGTTGGTGTCGTTTGGGCCACTTATTTGCACTGCTCTTAGTGCATCAGCGTTCAACAATATAAAAATTATCCTTGTTGTCCAGTAATAAGGGTGAATGAGAAAGAAAAGAATATGAGAAAAGGGTCAAATCAAAATTACCAAAAGAAATTACTCTAAAATTACTTAAGAACTACTTCCAAAAGCATTAAATACATCACAGCGGTCCGCAGCGAGGTTTCCTTTGGCCTTGATTATTGAATACAAAATAATCCTACGCGGCGCGTTTCCGCTAATCAGCTGATGACGGAGCTGGCCGTCGCACTGTATACACCTGTCGGTTGCCAACAATCACTTGCCAATGTATGGTTATGTTGCACGAGGGTTGCCAATGTGACGTTTAGTTCCTTCAGCATCCCAGATCAAACGCATCTCCAATTCGAGCGCGACCTGGCTCCTTAGGGGGGCTCCTAGGGGCTGATCTAGAGGTCACTAGATGGGACGGTAGGCTTAGGTAAGAACCGGAACTACTCCAAGGCTTGAAATATCTTTGATCGAAATCCCTCAGCTGGCTGAGACCCGTGGTTATTGTGTGCAAGCTCGGCAGCGCAGCTTTTGGGTCGCAAACTGCAATTGAACAGTCTGCCGAGACCTCGGTCTCTTGCTGCCGAGTTGATTGCTGGAATCTGAACAAGACGATTATTATTCATCTTGCGTTTGCAGAAGTCTCTGCTCACCTATATGGTTTTTACAAAAACACACGGGTATATCTGAACTTTCCAGAACTTCCCTGCGCGTGTGTGATATAGGTACCTACATGGAGGAATCGGATACCTTTACTAAAGGACTTTGAACACATTGAGTTTGTTGCACACACGGTAACTTTTCAAACTTTTTGAGGTGATCTATGCGTCTGAATACTTTTCTGTTCGGATTCTAAAAGAACGCTTTGGATGAGTGGAAAATTACTTTTGTCAGCCTTAAATGTTTGTGCCAGCGAATCTCTGTCATACCCTGCTGAAACAAACTTGCGCTGCGTAAGTTTTTATACTCGTTTTATGGGATACTAAGCTGTACTAAAAATGTTATATTCCGGGTATATCTGAACTTTCCAGAACTTCCCTGCGCGTGTGTGATACTGGTACCTACATGGAGGAATCGAATACCTTTACTAAGGGACTTTGAACACATGCATTGCACACATTTGTTGCACACACGGTAACTTTTCAAACTTTTTGAGGTGATCTATGCGTCTGATTACTTTTCTGTTCGGATTGTAAAAGAACGCTTTGGATGAGTGGAAAATTACTTTTGTCAGCCTTCAATTTTTGTGCCAGCGAATCTCTGTCATACCCTGCTGAAACAAACTTGCGCTGCCTAAGTTTTTATACTCGTTTTATGGGATGCTAAGCTGTACTAAAAATGTTATATTCCGAAGACGATTCTCTTGTTTAGTCGCATTCAAGATAGAAAAAGCTATTGTCATCTCTATAGTACCCAAAGGCATTGTCCTTTATCGTCTTAATAAAAACATAAGATTGGGTAATGGCAATACATTCATAGTTAAAATCAGGAATTAATATCTATTAAATAACCGTAAATACATAATCATTTAGGTATAATAAGCACATTTTTATAAATTTTAATTGTTATATAATAATTAAATGTTAACTTTACAGCTGCGAGTGGAATTTGCAATTGCAAGAGCTCCCAGAGCGACATTTTTAGCCGTGAATAGTCAGCGTTTTGCTGATGTGTGCTCCTTTATAGGTGGTAAATTCGATACTCTCCGCTAATAAAAATAATTATCAATTTATTTAATTCCATATGCATTAGCCATTACTATGTTACTCATCCACGGCGCACGCCGATATATTATTCAATAAACTTATAATGCGAAAAAGAATTCAAAATCCTGATGTGCTAGACCTTTAACAAAGGGGGATGTTCTGACGAGAGAAGTGGAGTAGGTCAAGAACAATGACATAACTTTCGACGGACAACCTTGACAATGGGGGATCGTATTGCACGGCCCGCGACGATTCATTTGGCACACCAATGTGTGAGGGAATACGGCCAAAACACAGCCCGATCGTATTGCAATCAAGCGACAGCTAAGTTTGTGGGGCAGTGTGAACTGACGACTGACGAACTTTACACAATTATTTTATATTCCAGGCACTCTAAATATCTTTTCTCGTTATGTTAGAGAGGAGAGAGGCTAACCAAGATGCGACGACCCAAATTAATGCATACAGTGGACACTAGATTAAAAGAAAAAAAATAATTACTTCAATATAAAAATTAAACTTTGACATCAATTTCCGAGGACAAGGGCCATGGTTCAAGATAGGCATTATGTTTAAGTAATGTATATTTAAGAAAAGTCTAATTATATAGGCCACATAATAAAAAATGTCGCCAAACATCGGTTTTTAACTATATCGCGGAACCTGTAGGTGAAGGAGCAAAAGTTTGTATGTGGATTTTACTCAGAAGGACCCGGTTATCATAAAAAAAAATAAAAATGGTTCATCAAAATATTTGGTTGTGTACCTATGTAGTAAGAACAAAATCTCATTCAAAATTTGAAAAAATATTTTAAAATGTAGGCGCTAGACCGGTTTTAGCGTTATGGCCGATTATGGTCGTTAGAGTGGGCGTGGCACCCTGCTGAAACAAACTTGTGATGCAAATCCCAACATTCTAGCTCTTATAGTTTACAAACGGACATGGCTAAATTGACTCGGCTAATGATGCTGATATGTATACTTTGTGGGGTTTTCCGAATACCATATACCCTTTTACTCTACGAGTAACTGGTATAAAATACTTGCCGACTAAATCTTATAGCTGCTTTTAATATTTTTAATATTTTTTCATAATAAGTCTGAATAATGTTCTAACTTAACAATTTAACTTAAGGCTAAGCATTTTTTTTAAATCGGTCAGTTACCACGGTGGGCGGCAGTCCACGTAGTGACGCAGTGCACCAGGAGGGTGTGCGATATATGTGCTATATTTGTGATATACGTCGTTAGAGAGGTACTTCGAAATACTTTGTACGCCTTTCTAACATGGTTTGTCTAATACCACCGTTTAAAAAATAATTAGGTGAAGTTTTTTTTGTTCAGATATTTTTTAGTTTTTTTGGATTTCTTAAAAGCGGCTCTAACGATTTTGGGCTAGTCCTCAAAGTGTATAGCCTTTGAGGTTCCAAAACTTATGACATACGACACGTCGATGTAAAAGGTCACATTAAAAAGTTATTAGCCAACAAAAATTGTCACATTTACCAGTTCAGAACATCTAACACTGCCTGAGAACTTAACTTTTTTCCGTATCCACGTAGTGACGAAGCGCACCAGGAGGGTGTTCGAAAGCGACTAGTATATATACACGATTATATGAAAATCGACGGCAAAAACTAAAAGGATTGTATACCAAGACTTAAAAAAAAACAATTGGTTTGGGAGAGAAGGAAGAATCTGTTGGGGCCGCTGGGAATAAATACCGACTCCGTTTAAAAGTGTACACCGGGGGGTAGCGGGGTACCGTCGGCGCTGATAGCTGGCGTGGGAGGCGGCGGCGGGAACTGCTGCGCTGGGCTTCGGCGGTTTGCTGATGGTGCGGCTGGCGTACGTCGGATGCGGCGAACTGCTTCTAAGCTGTAGGGGAGAAATCACACGATCACGGACAGTGGGCCTAAACATTCCGCCCCCCTTGCAATCGCTAGCGTTGCAAAAAGAGACGGAAACCCGGCCAGTCGCCTACACCTTAAGCCTGCGTACAGGCGCGGGAGAGGATCCACCCGAACACCGTATTCTGGGCTACTGGCAGTCCCTCGTCGACCATGTGGAACCCCGGCTGTATCGCCTTCGGATAGACGTACGCGCCCAGTATCAGGGAAATAGTGGCTGGCCGATGGAAACGCTTATCCGCGAGCGGATAAACTTCTTTATTACGCTCTTACTACGCGCACTGATGGGGGTGCGGATGCGCACCTTCGGTTCGATCTTGAGGACCACTTCCAGCTTGATTGCCTAGTCGACCTTCGACCGAATCGTAGCTGTGCAGATGCTCTCATCTCCCACGTTTGTTGTCGGCAAACGAAACGCGGCGCACGGATAGATGAGTGCGGCGGTGTCGAACGTCTTCTCCCCGGTCTCGACGATCACCAAAGCAGTAGGGAGGACGTTGACGCTATGACGTTGGAGAAGTGCCGCGAGCAACGGAGCTGGTGTCGAGGATGCTGAGCGCGGTGGAGGAGCAAGCGTTTGGCGAGTTGGATCTTGCCGGCGCGAACTCTGCGGAGAAGCGGGCTGTCGCTTGGAGCTGGACTTTTTCCGGGAAGCAAGTTCGTGCATGTGGAGCAGCGTGTGATGGTTCCGGTCGCACGTTCTGCACCGGTCACCGCTACGACAGCTCCCAGTGGAGTGCTCGTGGGCGAGACAGTTCGCGCAGTACTTGTTTATAAGAACTGCCCGCAGCCACTTCTCTGCGCTCAGCTTTAGGAACCTCTGACACTTCCGAAGAGGATGGATTCCGCGGCAGACTCGGCATCGGTAGGACTGAGCACATCTCGTACGTCTGCTATCCAATGCCTACGTGAACGTTGAGCCATTTTCCTGGTTAGAGTGTGGATAAGAAAAAAAAAAAAAAAGGGCCGATTAACAATGATGAGAATAATGGCTACGGAGGTGAATAAGAAACGCGGCTCGGTACGAGGTAGTTTTGGACGGCTCTCTTGGAAGAAGAACCACCTTGGTCACTGGACGTTTGACAATGCCGCGTGTCGTACGATTGTCGGCTACGCGGACATTGCCATCGGCTCCCGGAAAAACGGAGTCTATTCTTCCGAGTCGCCACTCATTTGACGGCAAATTGTCATCCTTAATGACGACCACGCCATCGCCGACACGCAGATTTTTTGTGGGGACTTGCCACTTGTTGCGCTTGTGGAGATCCTTAAGGTACTCATCCTTCCATCGAGTGCGGAATTGTTGACGGAGAGACTTTAAGTGCTGCCAACGTTTCAAATTGGACTTACATTCGCCCTTTACTTCAGGTTTCACTATGGATAGAAGAGGTCCACCAATAAGAAAGTGCCCTGGTGTCAACGCTAAGAGATCAGTTGGATCCTCGGACATGGGTGATAGCGGTCTGGAATTCAGACAAGCTTCGATTCTCGCTAGGAGGGTGGACAGCTCTTCAAAGGTATACTTCCGTGTAGCGGTGGACTTGTAAAACAAGGTCTTGAAGCTCTTGACACCAGCTTCCCATAGGCCTCCCATATGGGGAGCCCCAGGAGCAATGAATTGCCGGGTGAGCTGCTGATGACTATACGCATCGGTCACAGACTCCTTAACGGCTTGCAGTAAGTCTCGGGAAAGCACGGTGGCAGCGCCGACGAAGGTCTTTCCATTGTCGGACTGGACTTGGCGTGGACACCCTCTTCTAGATACGAAACGAGCGAAAGCAGCAAGAAACTTTTCAGTCGTTAAGTCGGATGTAGGCTCTAGATGGATGGCCTTTGTATAAAAGCAAACGAAAACCAACACACCCTTTTTTGAGACAAGCTCTTCGGGTGTAATTTTTTATATCAAACGGGCCGGCGTAGTCCATCTCTGTGTACATGAACGGACGGGAAAAAGGAACTCGCTCTTTCAGAAAACTTCCCATCATCTGGACTTGCAATCTCTTTTTGTGGATAACGCAGACCTTGCAGGAGTTGACCACTGCCTTCACCAAGTTTTTTATTCTCGGAACCCAGTATCTGGACCGGGTGAGACGCACCACTAACTGATTACCACCATGTAATGAAATGAGATGAGTGAATTTGACCAGAAGCCGCGAGAGTGCACATTCGTACGGTACAATACTAGGATGTCTTTCAACATACCGCAAACTGCCGGAGGCCGTTACGCGGCCGCATACCCTGATTAGCCCTTTCTTGTCTAGAAAGGGGTTCAGGGAGAGAATCGAACTTGCCGCGGGCACAGGACGCTTCTGACTCAAGCAGCGGTATTCTTCATAATACCTGCGCTGAGTACAACTTGTCATGAGTTCTTCCGCGGCGGCAACGTCCTGGGCCTCTAGCCGGACCCCGGAAAGCGGTGATTGTCTTTGACATCGTTGGACAAATCGATGGACATATCCAGGAAACCTTCAGTCTGCATAGACGCCACATGGGCTTTGATGGCACGCTTGTCGATCTCGGCTGGGCCAATGATCGCGTGGCCGTTGCAGCCAAGTGGGTCCATGCCACCAAAGCGGCTTATCCACCAGCTCTTGAAAAGGAACTCCTGGACTAGCCAAATTAGCTGGATTATGTTTGAATTGAACGTGTGACCTGCTGCCTCTGTGGACTCGGTGATCTTCGTCACCTTGTTGGCGACGAACGTTGTCCAATGGCACGCTAGTTTGGCTAACCATGCTAGCACAATCGTGGAATCGGTCCAGCAATGGAGTTTTGAGGTCAGCCTCGGCATATTAGAAAGAATAGCTTTAGTCATCTCGGACAAGAGGAGAGTCCAACATAACTCCAGTCTGGGAAGGGACACCGTTTGACTGGCGCCATACGCCGTGAGCGAGTGCACCATCGTCTTATAGCCCACCTCTACGCGCACATAGATCGCAGCTCCGTATGCCTTTTGCGAGGCGTTACAAAAACCGTAATGCTCTACGCGGAACTCTGGACGAAAGGAAACCCATCTGGGTTTTCTGACCTGATCTAGGACCGAATTGCTCTGGAGAAAGCTGTTCCACCTTTGGCACAGCTCAATTAGAAGTTTATCGTCCCAACTTAGATCCTGAAGCCAAATCTCTTGCATAAAGATTTTGGCACACACAATAAATTAAGCTGGATCAAACAGCTTGGCAATTTGGGAAAGGACTTGGCGTTTCCTTGGGGAGATTACCGTTGCTAAATCTGGTGGGGCGTAAAAGAACTCATCGGACGTCGCCTTCCATCGTACGTCGAGAGTTTTGGCTGTGCTTTCAGTGTCGATCTCGAGGAAGTCGGTTGTCAGAAGATGATCGCTTTGGATATGAGCTAATATTTCTTTGTGGTTGGAGATCATTTTCCCAATGGAAAGCCCGCGGAATCTAGAGCACTTTGTAGCTGGCGAACAATGAGCTTAGCGTCCTCGGCGGAGTCAGCTCCCGAAATGTTATCGTCTACATACATATGATTTCGAATGACGTTGCTCGCTCTTGGATGGCTGAGCTGCACGTCAGTTTCCAGCTGTTGCAGGACTCGAATGGCCAGGAATGGCGCGCAATTGACTCCAAAAGTTACCGTCTGTAATTTGAAATCTCGAATGTGCCCTTTGCTTTTGCGGAATAACTGGCAGATTTATGGGTAGGATGGACTACTTTCATGTGATGGAGGCCGAGATACTCTTGAATCTCGTAGTCGTATTTGATTTTAAGCTGACTGTCCCTCTTTAGGCGTTGCTCGGTTCTTAGGAACTGCGACAGCGCGGAGGACCTGGAGTGACCGAAAGCGGATTTTACGTTTTCAGGATCACGAAACGGAAGACTTACGACATACCTGCCGTTATCGTCTCTCGTAGTCGTCCGGAGAAAAATTTCCTCACAGGTCAAATCGGAAGCTTTTGTCACTTTTACTGGCAGATCCCGTGTGGGAGATTCGAGTCGAAAAAACGGAAATATGATTTTCCCTTGGAGCAGGAACGGGTCCTGTTAGGATCCACCCGAAAATGGTTTATTGACCGAGGAGAGAGCCACAAATTTTTGGCTGGGTGCCGCTTAGGAGAATGGATGGCAGTACGTCGGCCCCGAGCAGAATATCTATCTGTGCGCTCTCGTAGAACTTTGGATCCGATAGCGGCAGTTTGGGAAGATCCCGTAGAAACTGTTGCGGAACCGTACAAGATGGGAGATTTCCAGCTAATTAAGGAAGAACATCCTTTGGGCTTGGCTGCTACCCTCGTCTCGTTAGAATTCATTCTTCGAGGCGATGCACTGGGGGGGATGTTTTTGGCAGAGATTGACTTGAGCCTGACGGCCGTACATCGTTTATGGCTTCTAAGGCCCGGTGACGCTCCGTAAGG
Organism: Drosophila suzukii; assembly: GCF_043229965.1. NCBI lineage: Eukaryota > Metazoa > Arthropoda > Insecta > Diptera > Drosophilidae > Drosophila > Drosophila suzukii. The sequence goes on along the minus strand of NW_027255938.1, from coordinate 57,312 downwards.
AATGCGTTCAGCTCCTGCCACGTCGGAATCTCTGCCTTGTTGTGCAGGGACTGTTCCCACAAGGACACGTGAGCTTTGGAAGTTTGGAGGAGCACATGTACTAAGAGGCAATCCCAATTTTCGGTTTCAATTCCGGTCATTTCTAAAGCCGTGAGGCAACCCTGGATGGTGCGTTGAAGCTCACGGATAGCTGACCCAGATTCTTGGTTAACGGACTGCACATTGAAAAGAATTTTTAATTGGCTATTTACTAACAACCGCTTGTTTTCGAAACGCTCAGTCAGGTTAGCCCAAGCTGAGCGAAAGCCATAGTTAGTGAGGGGAGACTTCGAAACTATAGTGTGTGCATCGCCAGTTGTTTTTGCATTTAGGTGAAACAGTTTTTCGACTGGCGTCAGCCTTGGATTGTTTATATAAATGGCCGTAAACAGATCCCTAAAGGTCGGCCACCGCAGATAATCTCCGGTAAAAGCCTCGGTATCGCACGGAGGCAGCCGACAATTAGATGGAATGTAGTTTGGCTAGGAGCAGAGAACTTGGGGAGCTTGGGCTATCATATCCGCGATCTGAGCCTTACATCTCTCGTAAACGGAATAGCAGTAGCCGTATTTAGCTTTGAGAATTAGCAAACTATCAGCTGCAATGTCTCCGGCTTCTGCTATGCACCCGATGCATTCGTCGTACTCTGCTTTGATGCGGTCCCATAACGCGCGTATTTTTTCGCGGCGAATGTTAAGCATGGAAAGAGTAGGAGGGATCGGCGAAGGAGTGTTTGTTCTGGATTCAAACTCACTCAGCCGATCTGAGACCTCAATAAATTTTCTTAGAGCGATCTGGGAAGGTGTTAGTGCCATTTTGACGTTTGCACGGGTGACCCTTTTTCGGGGCGACGAGGTCTTGGCAGTTAGTTCGGGTGTGGGCGGATCTACGGATATGCCTGGGACTACGGCAGGTGGAATAGACAACTTGTCGTTATCACTTCCAGCGGACATTTAAAGAGAAATGACCTTTATTTGGGTCTGAATCTGTTCGCCTTTGTTTATGTCGGATAAATAGGAAACCTGGCCCACTTCTGGAACAGTGGAACGAGGTGTCGACAAAAAAAGTAGTGGATCGGAGAAATAGAAATTGGAAGCAAGTACCGACCTGGTTACTTTGCGGAATTAAACCCAATAATACGGATTAGGAACAGTGAGTGATGAGTTCTAATATCACCCGTTGAGAAGTAATACTATAATATTTAACCCTTTTGGTATATGTATTATGGTTGGGATCAAGTTTGGTATATTTTTTCTGGTATTTTTTGGGTTCGGATAAATTGAGGGGGAAAAAATACAAACTATGTGAATATATATAGTCCCCCGTGGAGTAATTGTAATATTTTCGCCTTTATTTAAACTTCTGAATGAACAAAAAATACCAAAATTTGTTGGCCGGAGGATGCGATCGGTTGATTATTAAATATTGGAGTATTGCTTTAATTTAATTTAATATTCCGAGGGAAAAAGACTAAAAATATACCAAAAAAAATTGGTGGACGGAGGATGCTATGCATGCAGTGGAGTGCTGGTAAATAAAAATAAATACCAAAAAAAATACTAAAAAGTTTGATGGTAAATAAAACACAATGACCAACAAATTTTCACGTCGGTTGGTGTAATTTTTTATTTTATTATTTTTTACCGGATGGCCGACGGAAATCTTTAATTAGTCGGAACGGGATGGTGGAGTTAAAAAATTATATGTGACTGTATGTAGATATGTGTATATATGTAGATATTTGTATATATGTAGATATTTGTATGGATGTAGATATTTGTATGGATGTAGATATTTGTATATATGTATGCATGTATGTAAATTTCGCCGGTTTTAAATTTATTAAATAATTATTGCCGGCGGGGTATGTGTTGTTGTGGAAGGTTTCGATTTATTGTGTGTGGACTGTATTTGGAAAAACGAAAAAATATGTGCAAGTATTTTAGCGGCTGCGGATATACAGAGAAAAAAATCTTGAAAAGTTTTGGGGGCCTGAATTGGCAGAACACTAGAAATTTAATAATTCTCACTGTATGCTTGGCTTATATTTGCACAATATTTTTTCTAAGCTTGGAATTTTTTCTCGATTTTGTATATGTGTATGTAAGTATGGATGAGCGGCCAAATGCAATTAAAAAAAGGAGTCGGAAAAAATTGGCAATATGGCCGCACGTAGCAAAAGGAAAATCGAAGAAAAAAATGGCGAAGTAATTTTTAATTGCCGTTGTCGGATTTAATCGGACTAGGATTTTGGACAAATCGTACAGAAAGTCAAACGAATCATATTTTCGAGTGGCTGACTGCAGACCGGCAATTAATAAGACGAAAAGCTTTACTTATCTTATCCGGCTCGAAGGATCAAAATGTACGCCGGGGGTAGCGGGGTACCGTGGTGGCGCTGGTGGAATGGCGTGGGAGGCGACGGCGGGAAAACTGGCGGCGTCGGCGGGCTGCTTCGCTGGGCTTCGGTGGCTTGCTGGTGGTGCGGTTTGCTGCTGGTGCTGCGGAAGCTGTAGGTGAGAAACCACTCGAACGCGTATTTGCCCCTTGATCGAAAAGAAGTACGCACAAAGTTAACTTGGAAAAAGTAGGTGGGGGTACGACCGCGGTTTATTCAATTGAACTTCAGAAATCGAACTGACTTAGTCTAAGCTCCGCTCTGCGCTCCAAAGCGCAGCGGAGACTTCATGGAGGGAGCTAGGAACAGCGCAGGAGAGCGGGAGCGCGAGAGAGCGGGAGAGCGGGAGAGCGGTAGAGCGGTGCAGCTGGATAGCGGGGCCAGTCCAGATTCGCCGGACAGTGGGCCTGAACAATACCAGTGAGATGTTGAATTAAGAATGTTTGTTTATCTTGTAGTTCTTTTTTTAAGAACTGTGTAATGTCGTTAGTGTTGTTGTTGGCAGTAAGGGTTAGTGGAAATTTAGAGGCTAGTTTGGCTGCCTCGTCTGCGTTTTCATTATTTACGAGTCCTATGTGGCTAGGTACCCAGACCAGAGATATTTTAGGGAAGTGTTTAGTGACTAGGTTTCTGACTGAGGTGGCATAGTGCGAATGATTGTTTTGGTTGGTGATCGAGGAGATGGAGGAGAGGGAGTCTGTGCATATAACGTGTTTGCCTGGCATCTTTACGCAAATTTTAATGGCTTCCTGAATAGCTATTATCTCACTCGAGAGGACTGAGGAAAAGTAAGGCAGAAGTCCCAGTTTGATCGTTGCTGTTTCGGTTGTGATGCTGTAGGTTGTTATGCCGCCAGATTTGGAGCCGTCGGTATAGACGAAGTTATGGTTGGGGTACGAGGATTTGAGGGTGCAAAAGAGTTGATGGAAAATGGTTGGTGGTGTTGTATTTTTATTGTATTTAGATAGGGTGGTGTTGGTTGCTTTAATAATGCTATCCATGTTAAATGTTTTGCATATATTGTTTTTGATTGGGAGGTAAGGAATTATGAAATCGATAGAATGAATGGTAAAGGAAAATACTATAAGACCAAGTAGAAGCCCTTATAACGAGCCTGCGTTAGTGGTATCCAAAAAAGGCTATAATGAAGATGGCAGTCCAAAACATAGAAAATTACAACAAATTCAACGAAAACACTATACCGGATAGACTCCCGACTCAAGTCCGTAATATTAGATAATTTAGGAAAGGAAGGCTAAATATTTCTCAACAATTGACTTGGAATCAGGATTCTACCAAATTTTAATACAAGATTCTGATATTGAAATAACAGCATTTTCTATCAATAATCGATCATTTTAATTTTTACGAATGCCCTTTGGAATGCCCAGAACTTATCAGAGAGCTGTTTACGTGAGAAAGGTCGCACACTTCCCCCACATCCCCATGTGACAATATTGATTTTCACTTATTATGAGCAATTAATATTCAGCAGGTGTTGTTATGAGAGATTCTCTCCTTTCCACAAGTGAGTCATAAATATGTCACCAATAACAGGGACGCACACAAGCCCTTCCCCGACCACGAACTTCACTTCCCCCTCAGAACCATCAGAAACCTTGAAAACATGATAAGCCTGATAAGTCAAGGGTAGGTGTTAGTAATTGAGTACTCAAAACATATTCTTTAAAAGGGTATGATGAGATAGCATCCCCTTGGATATTTTTTCTTGTTTAGAAATCTAAGAATTAATTAAAAACAAATTCATTATTGAAACAATTTTTATATGTACATCATTTTTACAAAAGAATTTTGATATATTGCCATTAGAGCATGTTTCGAGAGCACCCTTGCCTAAGATAGCAGTGTATTTTGAATAAGTTTAAAAAGCTCTTTAATTACAATGCTCATCTGATGATGAGTAGGGGAGTTTGGACTTGGTATTGCTGTAGCGCGTTTATATTGGCTGGTCACAAGGTGTTTATTAGTTGCTCGCAAGTTAATTAGTAGTTGTTTACTGGTTGTTCACGTGCTGTTTCAAAGCAGTTTGAAAGCCTTTTTGATAAACAATTTCGTTTCATGTTGACAAGTTTTAAAACAACATATTAATTTCTTTCGTCTTTTCTTCGATTGTTTCTAGGGTTCTGTAATAATGTTGTCCTTAATTGTGATAGCTAGCGTTACATCCGTAAATCACAGTTATTACCTACTGTACAAAGTCTAAAAAGAATCAAAAATATTATTGTCAAAGACTATTTTCAAGCATCTTTATTTGGGAAAGTAGTTGAAATCGCTCTGGCGTAAAGCAGTAAAAGGCAAAACAACAATGGGTTCGAGTTAGAATTTAACACCAAAACAAATTTGTGTAACCCCCAAAATGTATTTCTTATTAAGGAGGTCCCTCTTTTTAAACCCTAATTCACCCCCAATTCAAATACTAAGGCTACAAAGGGTTGCCAAAAGGCCACAGCGTAGATGCACATGTACGTCTTAACGAAAAAAGATTATCCCTGACTAAAAAACTGGTTTAAAAAATGTAAATAAATAAATAACGGAATCATAAACGGAATCCATAAACTATTGGCGGAGCGTCAAATGACTGTCACAGTAAATCGCAAAGTTGATTTGGTAAAATATATTTTTGGAAAAATTATATATCAACAAGATATTAACGAAATTTAATCGTTTTCCAATAAGTCATTCAAATCGCGGAAACAGCGTAAAATCCAAATTCTTCTGTTTTCCAGGTACAGAAAAGGGATGGGATCAAAAAGAAAAGAAGTGGGAAGAAGATTACTACAACAAGGCTAGATTTTAGGAAACAAATATGGCACGCAGACGTCGTTCCCCTAAACCATGTAATCATTAATTTTCATTAATTACTTATACCTGTTACTCGTAGAGTAAAAGGGTATACTACAGTCGTCGGAAAGTATGTAACACGCAGAAGGAAGCGTTTCCGTCCCCATAAAATCTATATATTCTTGATCAGGATCACTAGCCGAGTCGATCTTGCCATTTCCGTCTGTCTGTCCGTCCGGATGAACGCTGAGATCTGGGAAACGTCTTTGAAAACCTTATGTCCTCACAGATTCAATTTTACTTATCTAATAATTCTCTACTCAATGAGAAGAGCAATAAAAGGGACACATGCACAAGCCTGAAGGCGCACGCTCATCGACAAGATCATGGGCCTCACGCCAACGACCTCACGGTTTACAGCTAGCTCTAATACGTCCCATAATAGGGGTTGAGATCACGAACGCGCAAGTAGCCGAGATATCTCAGTGAAGGAAATATTTTCCATTCTCCGTACCTGTAATTTTACCTCGAAATAAAAAGTCAGAAGTTTATTTTGTAGCATAATAATATTCATTTATTTTGGTATTGCTAACTTGTTTTATTATGTCATTTAATCTTTTTCATTTTTATACCCGTTACTCGTAGAGTAAAAGGGTATACTAGATTCGTCGGAAAGTGTGTAACAGGCAGATGGAAGCGGTTTCGACCCCATAAAGTATATATATTCTTGACCAGGATCACTAGCCGAGTCGATCAAGCCATGTCCGTCTGTCCGTCTGTCCGTCTGACCGTCTGTCCGTCTGGATGAACGCTGAGATCTCGGAAACTATAAGAGCTAGGCTATTGAAATTTGGCGTGCAGATTCCTGAGCTTCTTACGCAGCGCAAGTGCCAAGCCCACTCTAACGCCCACAAACCGCCCAAAACTGTGGCTCCTACAGTTTTGGTGCTAGAATAAACATTTTAACTGAAATGTATTGTTCTCATCAATACCTTTCAATTGACCTAAAAAAAGGTTTGCCACACCCACTTTAACGCCCACAAACCGCCCAATTCTGTGACGCCCACAATTTTCATGCTAGATAAAAAATTTTAACTGAAATGTATTGGCTGAAATGTATTTTAACTGAAATGTATTTGCCTTGCCCACTCTAACGCCCATAACGCGTAAATCTGTCCACCGCCGGTAGGTGGCGCATTTTAATGTCGATTTGCTGCTTGCATATCTCCATTTCCCTTTGGTCACTTTAGCTGAGTAACGGGTATCTGATAGTCGAGGTACTCGACTATAGCGTTCTTCCTTGTTTTTTCTAGATTATAGTATACTCGTATATTCATAATGTTGAGTGCTTCCTTTTTGTAATCCGAAATTCGATGGCATACACAAGTATCAACTCCCTTTGTGGCTGCATCATTGCTCCAAACGAAGGTGTCCATGTGATTTCCATGAATAGAGGTTTTCATATTAACTCCGTCACATTCAAAGAGTTTTGATAGTATGAACTGGAGCCGTACATAGTGTGCATTGAACAGAATTCCATCAAATACGTTCAGAAAATTATTTATTTTAACTGAATGCATGTTGTGTATCTATGCTAACCATCTCGTCTTACACTTTTAAATATGCTTACACAATTTATAAGAAAATTTTTTTATAGATTTTCATCTTCATTTTTTACCCAAAGATGTGCATTCTCGAAATTCAACAAATGAAAATCTTAGACTTTTCCTTTTCTTCACACAAAGATGTACATTCTTGAAAATCAACAAATGAAAATCATTGATTTTTCCCAAAGACGAAATGTTTTTTACCAAACTGTCCCCTATTGGCTACCTGAGTATGATTGTGTGTATAAATTGACAAAATCTTTCCTTTCCCACCTGCAGCAAAGTATGTGCGACCTCTTTTAACCAACACTCTTATATTCTATGATTTTGTGTCTCCTTAATCGATTTGATGGTGTCCTATTGGTTACACTTGTATCAAATATTTTTCAAAATCAATACTTCTGATCTTTTCTAACCAATCTATGTGTCTATGTGACCTACTAGAATTACCTAAGTTGTTGAATTTTAAAAATTCTTAGGTATGCACCTCTCATCTTCATATAAATGATCGAGGACATAAATTAGTCTTACAAAAATAGTCTTGAAGTGGGATACTCTGCTACGCTAAACACAACTTAAGTAAAAGTTAAAATGTGATCGTGAAAAAAAAGAATTCAAACTAAAAGAATAAAATAAAATGAATAACCAAAATCAGTTTTGTCAATCCTGAAAGTGTTTCTTGCAAAAGAACAAGTGGGCAAACCATATCCGCCCGGAGCTGCATAAGCGAAATGCAATTCAACCCCTTGACGAGAGAGTCAAAATAATTTCTGAGGGATTTAAGGAAAGAATACTGCATTTCATGTATGTAAATGATGGATCGGACTTTATCTTACCTGAGAGTCTCTTGAGTGAAGCTGGATTGTCACTGCTACCTGAACTTAGCATTCTATTAGAAAGTTATACTTCAGCAAAAGGGAAATGTAAACTGTTTGCAGAGTATATACTTTTTAAAGATGAATCTGAAGAAATTGAAATCAAAAGTTTTAAAAGTAAAATGACGATCATGAATAAAGATTCTGATTAAGAATGTATCTTTCATGAACATACCATGGAAATAATTTCTAAAACGCAAGAATTTCAAGAGAGAGACAGTGGATGGTCTCTTATAAAATTGATTCGCTTGGAAATGAATGTGAATCAGTATACACCGATGGCTGGTTCGTCCTTCATACCACTACCTCTTTCTTTTTGACAAAAAAGGCAATAGTTAATGTTTGTAACGAAAATGATCAATATTGTTTTAAATGGGATTTCATTTCTGCCTTAAAAATTGTTAAAAGGTCGCAAAGATGTTCGGCATATAATAATGATATATCGCTGGAGATAATTCGTGTAAGTGATGAAATAAAATTAGATTTCACAGGGTTGACTTTTCCCCTTGAAATAAAATGTATAAAAAATTGTTTTTAAAGAATACTCATATAAGGTTAAACGTATTCGGATATAATGAAGAGACGAGGGAAATAGTTGGACCACTTTTTCAATCGGAAGTGGAAAAACCTCTTCATATCAATATGATGTTTTTGGAAGACGGTGGAAATGGACATTACATGTACATTAAAAATATTTCATGGTAAATTCTTTTATTCATTTTTATCTCTTTTAAGCAATTAAATAATTTGTATATATTTCACTTTCAAAAACTAATGACTGCTCAAAGAGGAAATCAGAGTGTTTGAATTTTTCTGGAATCCAGGAAGCTGCATTGAAACACATTTCAAAGATGCCGCACCCCCAGAATAACACACTGGAATTTACCATAGTTCAACATCAGCTTAAAGTTCCATTTTTTGTCTACGCGGATTTTGAACGCATTCTGGGACCAAAAAATCTTGAAGTGAGCCCCAAATTATTCAATATTAATGAACATATTCCAATATAATATGTGTCGAGGAATCACTAGAACCTTCCCCTGTCGAGGAATCACTAGAACCTTCCTCTGCTTCAGGCTGCTCTTCGTGCTGCTCCAAACGGAAACGTTTTCTGGCGCGTGGCATCTTTTCAGTTTGGCTCTTCAAATACGAATGCTTTCCCTTACAGCTTGCGTCCCCTTTTCCTTTTTCGCCAGCGTCACTCGCTACTTTCTTCTACTCTCGTTCTCGCATTCCAATACACACACTAATTAGAACTTCTCGTTATTCCTTTTTGATGCGGACACCTGCATCCTTCTATCTCGCTCACACCAGTGCACAGACTAACGTTGACAACAGAAACTATTGCCTCTATTTGAACAGCCAAAGGAACAGCACAGAAGGACATACATGAAAACGAATGGGAAGCGAAAGACAAATCAAAGCTAACAGTTGTTATAACTTTAATTGGCCAACTAATCTACGACACGGCCATCCTGACTTTCACACGTCCTCGTGTGTTTCCAACTTTTAAACATTACAAAATATTATCTCCCAATAATAAATAGAACTAGATATGTACCTTGAAGTTAAAGCAAAACAACTATATTTTCATTAATCAAAAGCCTTATAAACTATTAATCTGTGAATAACAAATCAAACTTAGCATTTTTGCTTTCTTAACATTTTTTTTTCTCAATAACATTATTCTTTTAAATTCAAAAGTTATACAGAATTCTTAATTCTTAACTAGCAGATCGAACTTACACTTCCTCATACGTTAACAAAGGACAATATTTTTATTATTTTATGCCTTGAGATCCGGACTACCATCAATTCAAACAATATTCATTTTCCATTTTCATTTGCTTCTCCAATAAGCAATCACATTAACAGTTTTCATTTTACTTAACAATTTAAGTCCTGTCCCAACCAACCGGCCAACATAGCACACAGCTGTCTCGACTATAAACAGATCGATTGACCAACCGGCCAACACATAGCACACGGTTATCATTTACATTTTCTTGTTTCATAAATCATCGCAGCCATCACCGGCTTGATCAACATCATCTTCATCCATGACCGCCTCGTCATGCTCTCTGGTAATCCCCTTCTCAGGCATTTTTCGTAAAAATTCGTGAGAATATTTGTAAGTTCGATTGCCCTTTAACGCTTTTAATTTATATCGATCGCCTGGTAATAGCTCAACAACTAAAAATGGGCCTTTAAACTTGGGGTCTAGTTTTGTCTGGTGTCGCTCCTCATTCTTGAGTAAGACATGATCCCCAACTTTATGCTTAACAATAGTGGCTTTATTCCGATCGAATCTTAATTTGTCATATTTGGAATTTTGTTCCATATTGTGCTTAGCTATATTTCTGATTAGATTTACATCAACTACACTTTCGTTTTCAGCAACGGGTACAAGACCAAATGGTCTAGCTTCTTTTCCAATTAGTAACTCTATTGGACTAACTTTCGTTACCCGATTAGGAGTGCAATTAAGAGCCAGTTGAATTTCATACAAAGCGTCCTGCCAAGATCCCTTGCCCGTTTCATCCGCAGTTAGCATAGATTTAAGAGTACTCATCACTCGTTCGACCTGGCCATTGGCCCGGCTGGCGCCAGTTGCGATCAAATGTAAATCTATCTTTTGCGCTGAGCAAAAGTCATGAAACACAGTACTAGCAAAGCTACGTCCCTGATCAGCTATCAAACGGGAAGGAACCCCAAAAATCGATACTAAAGACTTCACTGATTTGATGCAGCTTTCAGAGTCTACTCTAGTGGTGTGAAACAAATGGACGAACTTAGAAAATGCATCTATTTGAACGATTATATATTCCTTTTGGTCATTTTTACCACTAAGCTGTATGAAACGGGACGCTCACTTTCGGAATGGGATGCAATTCAGCTTGTACCTTGCCAGTCGGAGGCTTAGATAACCTACAGGTAATGCAATTGTCAACGAATTTACGGACATACTTTGACATTTTGTCAAACCAATAGTACTCATACATTTTTGCAAGGGTCTTTTCCCAACCGAGATGCATAATTGCCTCGTGAACGTTGTTAACAGCAGACCACCTAAAGGGCTTTGGAATAATAGGAAGACAGTGAGTTTTCCCATGTCTTTGAATTTTGCTATATAGAGTACCACCACGTAACTCAAAGGTTTTCGCTATATCCTCAGGAAGTTCTTCATTGCGCAACACGATAGATGATGTTTCTTCATCTCTTTGCTGCTCTGCCAGCAACCAGTTGTCGGTAATCTCTGTCAAGTTTATACGCTTTTCGGTTATACCTTTTGAATTTTTACGATCTTCCAACACTGGGTTTCGAGAGAGTAAGTCTACATGAGCCATTCGATCACCTGGTCTATACTCAATATCGAACTTAAAAACCTGCATACCTGCACGACCACCACCTTTGCACTCTAGGAGTTAACTCGGCTTTGGTTTTGGAAGCTTTGAGCGAATTACAGTCCGTATACACCGTAAATTGACGACCATACAAGTAATGACGGAAATACTTCATGGAGACATATACTGCGAGCGTTTCCAACTCGTATGAGTGGTAGCGTGATTCGGCGGGGGAAGTCCTTTTGCTGAAATACTCGATCACTCGAGGCTTGTTCTCGATCCTGTGCAATAAAATGGCCCCATAACCATCAGCACTTGCGTCGGTGTGAAGCTCAATCGGAAAAAGTGGGTCGAATATAGTGAGCACGGGTTCATTGGTGAAGATAAAAATTACTCTTTGTCGTACTTGCTCGTAATCCGGGTTCCACTCAAACGATATGCTTTTGGAAGTTAAAGCTTACAGAGGTTTCAACAATTGTGAGAACTGAGGGACAAATTGCCTAAAATAAGAAACGAGACCAATAAACTGTCTCAGCTGGGTCACAGACTGTGGGGGTGGCAGATCAGTCAATGCTTTTATTTTTCTTGGATTAGGTCTTATTTCACCTGCCTTAACTTCAAACCCCAAATATTCAACACAGGATTTAAGAAATGAGCATTTGGTGATATTAAAAGAAAATCCGGCTTTAGTTAGGGTTTGCAAAGCTACCTCAAGTCTTTCTAAAGCTTCGTCTATGGACCCTGCTACTACCATAACGTCGTCCATGTAGACTACTACATACGAATGAACAAGATCACCTAAAGCACAATTTATAGCTCGTTGAAATACGGAAGGGGCATTCTTTAACCCAAATGGCATGGCAACAAACTCATACTGTCCGTCCGGAGTAACGAACGCTGTTCGTTCGATCGAATTCGGATGAATTGGGATTTGGTGAAATCCGCTTGCCATATCTATGCAGGTGAAAAACTTAGCACCACTTAGTCTACCTATCTGGTCCGAAATAAGTGGCAACGGATACTTGTCAGAAATAGTGTTCGAATTCAGTTCCCTATAATCAACACAGAGACGGTCAGTTCCATTTTTCTTCTTAACAAGAAGCATCGGGCTTGCAAAGGGGGAGGAACTTGGTCTTATAATGTTCGCATCCAACAGCTGTTTAATAGACATTCGCACTTGTTCTTTTTCTTCCACGCTCAATCTGTAAGGTCGTCTCTGAACTGTTTTGTTTGGATCAATCAGTCGAATCTCTAGCTGCCCCGTAGTTACGCGACTTTGTGGAATACCACTTATAAACGAACCAGAGTAATTTTGAAGCATTGATGTTAGCCTATCCTTATCTAAACCACTTAGATCGGAATCAACATTGGCCAAATCGGGAACACAGTCTGAAGTCAAGACAGGCAATACAGTTTTTTCATTAAACATTGAAAGTGAATTAGATGTAATTGTTACACCGGCTCAAAATTTCTCTCCCAATCAAAGCATCATACTTGATATAACTATCTTGAACTGCACGAAAAAGAACTTCGAAGGAATGATCACAGATCAAAACCTTAGCCAATATCTGTAGGGTGCTAAACCGTATTACTACCAATACCTCTTAAAATTACTACGTTATTTATTCTAGATCCAGACAGCTTTAGCGAGACGGCTTCCTTGATGAGCGAGCACTCGGCTCCTGAGTCAAAACAAAATTGGAACGACTCACCAAATTGTTGAAAAGTTCCAAGGGGCTCAAGTACGGTACACAGGTTGACATCTTTAACATAATCCCTCTTGACCGTCATTGAGCGTTCCTGACGATCCGGGCACACAGTAGCCACATGCCCTTCCTTTCCACACTTAAAGCAGATTAGAGTCGAGCGATCTCTTCCTCCGTTATGTCCAGAACGTTGATTAGCTAGTTGACTATGTCGCGGGGGCACACCAGACGAGCGACACTCCGCCTTCTTGTGACCCTCTTTTCCGCATTTGTGACATCTGATATTGAAGAATGGTCTTGTTTTCTTATTAGTCGGGGCCGACAAGACGTCGCCAGTACCGCGGCTCGGTCCAGCATCAAAAGAAAAGGCTTTCAACTCCTGTTGCAACTCGTTTCGAGAATTGGCTTCTGTAGTAAAAGCCAAGCGTCGCAATCGCTTGTCCAATCCAGCCACGTATGCCAAAGCAACAGAAACGGCAATTTGCTCTACCGTCAGGGACTTCCACCTGGACATCAGGGATGTTACAACTCTGCTTCCATACAGCGACATAGATTTTCCCTCTGTTGCGCGACCATTCAGCAAATTCAACACAGTTGCAGCCAAGGTCTCCGTTCCGGCGAAATACTGCAAAAACAGTTCTCTGAACTGCGTCCATGTGATTCCAGGGTAGACCGTTTGTGCAAGCCAACAAGACGCGCTTCCTTGCAAGGACCGACTGAGAGCCATCACGAGAGCGCTGCCTTCTAGACTGTTTTCGGAAGGAATGTAATCTACCGTTGCACTCCATGATACTGCATCCGCGCTTGCACGATCAGGATTAAAGTTCGGAAGTACAACGGTAACTGCGTCCTTCGGGGCGCGCTGTACTGCTTTTATAAGTTCCAAGAAAGTACGATTTTGTGATTCCAAAAGCAGCTTCAGATTATTTTCGCTTTCGGTTTGAGGGCTGGGCAATCCCACTTCTGATGTCGAGGAATCACTAGAACCTTCCCCTGTCGAGGAATCACTAGAACCTTCCTCTGCTTCAGGCTGCTCTTCGTGCTGCTCCAAACGGAAACGTTTTCTGGCGCGTGGCATCTTTTCAGTTTGGCTCTTCAAATACGAATGCTTTCCCGTACAGCTTGCGTCCCCTTTTCCTTTTTCGCCAGCGTCACTCGCTACTTTCTTCTACTCTCGTTCTCGCATTCCAATACACACACTAATGAGAACTTCTCGTTATTCCTTTTTGATGCGGACACCTGCATCCTTCTATCTCGCTCACACCAGTGCACAGACTAACGTTGACAACAGAAACTATTGCCTCTATTTGAACAGCCAAAGGAACAGCACAGAAGGACATACATGAAAACGAATGGGAAGCGAAAGACAAATCAAAGCTAACAGTTGTTATAACTTTAATTGGCCAACTAATCTACGACATATGCGTATTGATTCTAAGCTAGATAAATTTGTTTTAGAAACAGAAAAAAAACTCAGGAATAAGTTTTGAAAATTCTTTGATAAAAATTTAACTAAATTGAGTGATAAGTACTTACAAAAAAAGTTCCTATGAGAATGACTTCGGATGACCAGCAAATATGTGATAATTCATTGAATTGTTCTATTTATCAGAAAGTTTTAGGGACTGATAGGGTAAGAGATCACAGGTCGCTTTAGAGGTGCAGCCCACTCTGAATGTAACTTTGATTATAAAGTTAACAAATTCATACCAGTATTTTTTAATAATTTTTCGGAATACGACTGTCATTTATTTATTCAAGAGTTAGGAATGATTCCCGGGGAAATTTCCGTAATACCAATAAATAAGGAAAACTATATTTCTGTCTAAAAAAAAATGACATGACCACTCTAAGTGTAACTTGGATTATAACGTTAACAAATTCATACCAGTATTTTTTCATAATTTTTCGAAATACGACTGTCATTTGTTTATTCAAGAGTTGGGAAAGATTCCCGGTGAAATTTCCGTAATACCAATAAATAAGGAAAACTATATTTCTGTCTCAAAGAAAATAAAAAGTTTAAGTGGAAATAGTTTTGAAATTCGTTTTCTCGATACATATAGATTTATGCCATCAAGTTTAGATACCCTTGTTTCTAATTTAGTTGATGATCAAATGAATAATGTAAAGTCATTTTTTTGTAATGATATTTTGAATAAGTTTAAAAAGCTCTTTAATTACAATGCTCATCTGGTGATGAGTAGGGGAGTTTGGACTTGGTATTGCTGTAGCGCGTTCTTATTGGCTGGTCACAAGGTGTTTATTAGTTGCTCGCAAGTTAATTAGTAGTTGTTTACTGGTTGTTCACGAGCTGTTTCAAAGCAGTTTGAAAGCCTTTTTGATAAACAATTTCGTTTCATGTTGACAGGTTTTAAAACAACATATTAATTTCTTTCGTCTTATGCAGGTATCGATTGTTCCTAGGATTCTGTAATAATGCTATCCTTAATTTCGATAGCTAGCCTTACATCCGTAAATCAAAGTTATTACCTACTGTACAAAGTCTAAAAAGAATCAAAAATATTATTGTCCCAAATATTATTATTATTATTTCCCAAATAAAGATGATTGAAAATAGTCTTTTTTCAATCATCTTTATTTGGGAAAGTAGTTGAAATCGCTCTGGCGTAAAGCAGTAAAAGGCAAAACAACAATGGGTTCGAGTTAGAATTTAACACCAAAACAAATTTGTGTAACCCCCAAAATGTATTTCTTATTAAGGAGGTCCCTCTTTTTAAACCCTACAATCAAAATCATGACTGTTACCAACAATTCAAATACTAAGGTTACAAAAGGTTGCCAGAAGGCCACAGCGAAGATGCAAATGTAAGTCTTAACGAAAAAAGATTATCCCTGACTAAAAAACTGGTTAAAAAAATTTAAATAAATAAATAACGGAATCATAAACGGAATCCATAAACTATTGGCGGAGCGTCAAATGACTGTCACAGTAAATCGCAAAGTAGCTTTGGTAAAATATATTCTTGGAAAAATTATATATCAACCGGATATTAACGAAATTTAATCGTTTTCCAATAAGTCATTCAAATCGCGGAAACAGCGTAAAATCCAAATTCTTCTGTTTTCCAGGTACAGAAAAGGGATGGGATCAAAAAGAAAAGAAGTGGGAAGAAGATTACTACAACAAGGCGATATTTTAGGAAACATATATGGCACGCAGACGTCGTTCCCCTAAACCATGTAATCATTAATTTTAATTATTTACTTATACCCGTTACTCGTAGAGTAAAAGGGTATACTACAGTCGTCGGAAAGTATGTGACACGCAGAAGGAAGCGTTTCCGTCCCCATAAAATCTATATATTCTTGATCAGGATCACTAGCCGAGTCGATCTTGCCATGTCCGTCTGTCTGTCCGTCCGGATGAACGCTGAGATCTCGGAAACGTCTTTGAAAACCTTATGTCCTCACAGATTCAATTTTACTTATCTAATAATTCTCCACTCAATGAGAAGCTCATTGAGAAGGGCAATAAAAGGGACACATGATTTCCATGAATAGAGGTTTTCATATTAACTCCGTCACATTCAAAGAGTTTTGATAGTATGAACTGGAGCCGTACATAGTGTGCATTGAACAGAATTCCGTCAAATACGTTCAGAAAATTATTTATTTTAACTGAATGCATGTTGTGTATCTATGTTAACAATCTCGTCTTACACTTTTAAATATGCTACACCATTTACAAGAAAATTTCTTAGATTTTCATCTTCATTTTTTACCCAAAGATGTGCATTCTCGAAATTCAACATATGAAAATCTTAAACTTTTCCTCTTCTTTACACAATGATGTACATTCTTGAAATTCAACAAATGAAAATCATTGATCAATGTTTGTGCCTAAACGAAGTAAACACTTCCGGGTCACACCTTGGGACAAGGGGGTAATGAGCACTTGTCGCTGGCACGGGGACGCTTTGCTGGCAGGACGATCGCGTCGCGGCAATGGTAACGATGGTTACTTCGATGCCGGACCACAGGCGATGCGGAACTACGCTGAGGTAGAACTAACGTGGTTAGCTGCTAGATGAGATAGTGTATTACGAGCCCTATTCCCAGATGTAGGAGTAGAACCGCGGAGTTAAGAGATGTGTTGATAACTGATTTATTCTTCATTTGGTACATGTTTATATACTACTTGGACCACGGAAGTTTAGTGTAATGATTAGTGAAGTAGGCTATATTCTAAAGTAGGTCAGGGAATTATGATTATGGTAGCAGTTTGCGTAGTTGACTTTGCTTAGTTGGCTGACACTGCAAAATGTGCTGACTGCATTGCGGGGTCAGTTTGCCGTTGAGTCGGTGAGACGGTTAGTTAGTGAGACATATAATATGCTGATCAGCAATTCTCATTTGCAGTGGGTGCAACTGAGCGCCTGGTACTGTTCCTAACTTGGCTACTGCTTGATTTGTTGGGTGTGGTCATGTTGAGTACTTTTGGGTACGAACATTTACAAAGGGGCGTTTGTTGATTTAACATTTTTTTCCAAGTAGCTAAGATTTCCATATCTTTAGTCGAGTCTGTTATTATTGTCTACAGACACCAGAAAATTGTACAAGTTTTCTTACATATCTACAAAGTATTTGTTCGCCAATATTCGCAACATTCTTTGGTTTTATAACTAAATACTTCTTTCAATATCTTCATTATTGTGCGCTTACAAAACTAGGTTCGAAGATTTGGGCGATATGGTGGCTAGACAGCATTACGATTTGCTTTTATTTTGGGTCATTATATTATATATTTTTTTGGGGGGTTCGGAGTTAATAATATAGTGGAACCGAGAGAATATCATTTTTCAATTCGCGCGAAATTTAGAATTAATTAATTTGGTTTTTTTCTAGGTAAAAATCTATATAAGCTTGTAAGCGGTATATACGCATAACAGAATACTAGTAAAGCTCCCGATCGGGGCTTACACCACGCGCTGTGGGAAAACACACGAGAGATTGGATCGGCTTACAAATAGATCACAAAATAGGTGTGAAAGGGCGCATAAGTATGACTCACATGGTTAAACTTCCAGCGTTGAAAGGCCTTCCAGCTCGATAGTGATGAGACGGTGTTGTGTTTAGCTGTGGATTCTATTTTGGAAGCTACATTAATAAAGATTATATGGGATAACGATGATTTTGTTCAGGGATGGTCAGGTTCAACTTCCGCAACCACTACTCTTAATATATATTTTTTTTGGCTAGAAGGCTACATAGAGGTAGAAGAGTTCCTAGTCTTCAGGGGTCAGTCACGATTCCTGGTGGGTAGTCAATCGACTCGCTGTTCTGCTTCGAATCGGCTACTTGGTTCCTGCGGGGCGTTAATAGGTGGAACTGCCTTGACTGCTGGTATTTGGTGGGGACGGATAAGACCTCCCAGACCCGTAAAATCCAGGGTAATTCGCTCTCCTACGCGGGACGACTAATATTGGCTCATGAGATAGTTGGCTTCGGCCTTCCAGCGTTAGCAGGTCGCTGACTGCAAAATGAAAGGCGAGCATTCAGTCCAGAATGACGACCATTACATTTGATTGAATTACAGTCAGTAAAAATAACGAATTTTCTCCCATGCAGATAGTGACGGAAATGTTTTACAGCATTCACGACAGCTAACGTTTCCAATTCATATGATGTATATCTGGACTCACAGGGGCTAGTTGCTCTGCTAGCGCATTCAACCACATGAGGCTTAGAGTTCATGCGATGCAAAAGGTTGGCACCATACACGATAGAACTGGCGTCGGTATGCAGTTCAAACGGAAATTGAGGATCAAAAATAATCAAGACAGACTTGTTTGTTATTCTTTTCAGGTGTGAGAAAATATAAAGGCTTCTTCAGTTGAGAAAACCCCTGAATCAATTGACGGAAATATGACGCTAACCTAATGAATTGTCTTAGAGAAGCAACTGACTTCGGTGGAGGCAACGCCACTAGTTAGTCTATGGTGAGTTACTAGGCCTGATAACTTTATATTCGATCAATTCTTTAATTTTAGCACGTACCAACTCCCGTTCCCTTGGACTAAACCTGTATGGTCGACTTTGCACAGTCTTAGTCGAT
This sequence comes from Drosophila suzukii, assembly GCF_043229965.1. Taxonomy (NCBI): domain Eukaryota; kingdom Metazoa; phylum Arthropoda; class Insecta; order Diptera; family Drosophilidae; genus Drosophila; species Drosophila suzukii. Next base: position 38,462 of record NW_027255938.1, on the reverse strand, counting down.
TCAATCAAACGAACACGCATTTCCCCAGTACTCACACGCGTTTGCGGAGTGCCTTCGATAAAAGCTTTAGAATGCTGCTTTTTTTTTCTTTTTCATTTTTCATTTTTCTCCGCCGATTACAATATTATTTTTCATACATTCGTCTGGTACTATATGAAACAAAACAACCAAGGAATTGCCATCAATCATAATGTTTGATTCAATTTGTGCGGTACTGTACGTATTGGCATTACCTATCCCCTTTAAAGAAATAACGCTATGAATCCTCTAACCTCTTACTTCTTCCTTAATTAATGAGCACTCAGCTCCCGAATCAAAGGTAATTAGAAACCTCACACCATTGACCAGCATACTCGACTATAGCGCATAGGTCCACTCTTTTTTCCGTTCTTACTCCCAATTTGACAATTAGTGGCTATGTATCCCGGCTCCTGACATCTGTAGCACGTTACGTTTGTCCTTCCATGACGGGGCTGCCCTGACCGCCACTCCTTTCCAATTGCCGAAACCTGGGATCCAGATCTACAGTCTTGTTTTTTGTGGCCTAGTTTTCCACACTGGTAACATTTGATTTCTCCAGTTCTGGCTCGCTTCGCCTCTGGTTCACAGTTTGATGCTTAGGGGCGCTATTTTAGCGCTGAGCATACTTGCAGCTCCGCTTGCAGTTCACGTCGATTATTTACATGCGTTGTGTGTATCATTCGCTGCAAACGCCGGTCGAAATTAGCTATGTGCCCAAGAACCAGCGCGATGGAAATTTGTTCGGAATTCAAATTACGCAATTTTGTGCACAGTGACGTCACACTGCGACTTGCAAAAATAGGCATGATTTTACCGTTGCTTGGACGATTATTAAGAATATTTAAAATGACGGCGGCTGGCGTCGCTGAAGTCTCGTATCGCTGCTCAAACAACTGCCGGAACTGTTGCCATGTTATTCCTGGGTAGGCGCCGCTGTGCTTTCCAAAGCTTTACTTAACGCTTATAAAAGAGCGCTGTTACTTAATGGTTTTCCTCGTAAGATGATGTCGACCGTAGCGCACCACTGCACTCATAAAATTATTTTTCTAAATACTAGAAAAATCGCCCTAAACATGAAATCGCCCTAACATTAAGAAAAATCGCCCTAAATATAGGAAATATCGCCATAGAAAATATGTTTCAAGGTTAATTTTTTTAAAATTTATATTATTTAGGGCGAATTTTTCCGAGCATATGCTTTTAATATTTTCTCATATTTACGGCAAATTGCCTTAATTCGTAAAACAAAAAATCATCCAAAATCGTCCTTGAAACTAGAAAATCGCCCTTGAAATTTGAAAATCGGTGGCCCAGCGGTCTAATGCGTTGAACTTTCAAACTCATCTAAACGGCATGAGTTCGAGCCCACGAAGAGTCAACATTTATTTTTCTTTTTTGTGCAAGTTTTTAGAATTGAATTCTTGAACAATTTTGTGTGCAGAGACAAAAAAAATTGTAGAACACGTCAAAATAACAAATAAAAAAATGTATATTACATTAAAATAACAGTTTTTAATGATTAAGTCTAGTTGGGTAAAATAAATCATAATTTGTTGTCATTAGTAAAAATATTTCTTAGAATTAAATTGAGAATTTGTTCTTAGAACAAATTGAGATATGGAACCTTTTTGCCCGTCACCTAACGCGATGCGTCTTTGGTGCAGAGGTAGTGCTCTCGACTGCGAACCCAGCGGTCGTGAGTTCGATTCTCGAAGACCACGATGATTTTTCTCAAGAAGTAAGTTGTTTTATATTTATCTTATTTCCCTGATTCTGTTTAATGACTACTTTCAGTTCGTATGACTCTAATTAGCTGTTTACCAACGTGCGTGGAGCGGCCAAATTATAACCTTGCCCTTCTCACCCTCTCAAATTATATTTAAAAAAGGACACTAAGTCAAAATTTCTGGAAAAAGTTCCGCAGATAATGTTTGCTGAGAACCAGCAAACATGTCCAAAAACTTTTTTTCTATAAAAATTAGTTTTAATATTTAGGGCACTTGCTCTCGTTTTTTGGGCGCTTCACCATAATTTCAAGAAATACCGCCGTTGATGCTTACAATTTGTTTTCATATGTTAAGGGTATTTACCTTTGAAAACAAAACAATCGCCCAAGATCTAAGAAAATTAACCCTAGATCTGAGAAAAGTCGCCCTAAATGTAAGACCAATACATGCCTATTTTTAGAAAATGTGGCCCTTATTTTGTTACCCAGTCGCCATTGACCCCAGTTTAAGGGCGATTTTCCTTGTTTTTAGGTCCACTTTACAGTAAAATTTCTATGAGTGTGCCTAGCATCCATGCCAGCAACGTCCGGATGATATTTTGGCAGGCAAGTCTGTTACAACTCACTCGCCGGCATCTGTAGCCTCTTAACCAGTTCCAGAAAGTTCCGGTTTTGTTGTTCTAACAGCGCAAAGACATCCATCGAAGAAGTTTGTTTAGGGCCGAATCCCACTTCTGATGTCGGAAAATCGGAGCCTTCTCCATGCAGGTTCTCATTAGTCGCTTCATCGATTGCTTGTTGTTGTTCCATATTGTGTTCTGGCTGTTGCAGCGAGTCTTCGTTGCCTTTGTTGCTCATAATAATTAACCCTATAGCAGTTCTGAATTGTACACCACGCTATAGCTCAGGACGAAACAAGAAAGGAGAGCGACCAGACCTAGCAACGCAACGAAGCCACACACATCCTCAGTTCGCAAGCTGAGTCTCCATCATACCAGAACTGCTATATACCAGCACGACTCATGGTCACCATAAAGTCTCATGCCTAACGAAGGACTTAAGAGGAGGTAACTCTCCGACATATTTATTAATTAATTATTGCCGGCGTGTATGTGTTGTGGTAAACGTTTTCGATATATTTGTATATGCTCTGTATTTGGAAAAACGAAAAAATATGTGCAAGTATTTTAGCGGCTGCGGATATACAGTTGGAAGCCTTAATTGGCAGAAGACTGGAAAGCAAATAATTCTCACTGTATGCTTGGCATATATTTGCACAATATTTTTTCTAAGCTTGAAATTTTTTTTATATGATTTTTATGACACATTGTTTAGGGGCTCTTACCCAATTTATAAACAACTTTGAGCCGAGAACTTATTTCCAAATAACTCTGACAGCCCCTATATAAATCCGTGGTCAGCTATTTCTGTCAACCAGGCCGCCAAATCATTCCCACTTCGCAGATCAATTTCACGCAGTCCGCATCAAACCGATGGTGTAAACATCCAAGCCGATATTGTAAACATCGGAGTCCCAAGCGAGCCCTGAGTCCGCTAACGTAAACAAAAGATCCCCAAAGCGAGCCACGTAAACAAAAAGATCCCCAAGGCGGTCCCTAAACTCCGCTAATGTAAACACCAATTTCCGTCCAAGATTGGACTTCAAAAACTTAATTTACACGCAACGTGGGGCCGTGTGATTAAAAAATTCTAAAATAAAGCTTAAAAATACACGCTAAAAAAGTTGTGAAAAGGAAATTTTGGGCGGTCAAAAACCTGTAACAACCGTCGAATATACAAAGCCTATGTTTATAAAAATAAAGTGGAAATTAATAAATGCAATAATCCCCGGCAAAAAAATAAAAAGTTTGTGTTGATCAAAAAAAACTAAGGTGGAAAATAATTAATGAAATAATCCCCTTAAATTTTAAATTACAAAATAGTGATCGTTACATAAATTCACTGCTCGGACAATATACAAATTAAAAAGTGACAAAATAAATTTATCGAAACAAATAACCATTGCGAAAAGCAATTTAATTAAAGCAAGGAAGAACGCTATAGTCGAGTACCTCGACTATCAGATACCTGTTACTCAGCTAAAGGGACCAAAGGGAAATGGAGATATGCAAGCAGCAAGGCTAGATCTACATGCGGCACCTACCGGCGGTAGACAGATTTAATACCGTTATGGGCGTTAAAGTGGGCGTGGCAAATTTTTGGGTCAATCGATAGGTATTGATGAGAACAATATATTTCAGTTAAAATTTTTTATCTAGCATCAAAACTGTAGGAGCCGTGGGCGTGGCACGCCAAAAGCCTAGTTCTTATAGTTTCCGAGATCCCAGTGTTCATTCGGATAGACGGACAGACGGACAGCCGGACAGACGGACATGTCTAGATCGATTCGGCTAGTGATCCTGATCAAGAATATATAAACTTTATGGGGTCGGAAAGGCTTCCATCTGCCTGTTACGTACTTTGCGACGGATCTAGTATACCCTTTTACTCTACGACTAACGGGTATAAAAATTTACCCTAACAAGCAAACTAAACTGGTTAATTTCTAATAAACGAACAGACGCTAAAACCATAAGCAATTTATGTTTCAACTGTCAAAATCGGTGTAATGACTTTAACTAGCACATAAATATTTGATCTTATAATAATAAATAAGTGCCACGCTAATAAAAGCTCAATGACCTACGAACAAAATAGAGAGCGACTAAGCTCCGCGAGCCGAAGAGACGGTTACTTTTCGTATGTCTCAACGCGTGATAGCGAAGTGCAAAAAACGATTCTATTGTCGGTCGATAGCCAAAGAGCACGATCTTGCTCACCATCCTTACTTACGGCTACCCCCACTCCGACGGCGTGGACTCAACAATGCAAAACCCACCCACCATCAGTTTCAACCCCTGGCGCACCAACAACATGCAACGGTAAAACTTCTGCATCCGCACTAATTATGTCAGCAACAACTACAGCTACGGCAATCGGAATCGACTGCAACCGCGGTTATAAATTCAACGGAAATAAAAACCACGACAACAAATCAAAACCAAAAAAAAACTAAGCAAGCGGGTCCGGCAATACAGACCGGACTAGATCTGTACATCCATGTCAAGAGTAAGCTTAGCCCTCAGAATACCGCGGTAGGTAACAAGACAAAAATAAGCCGTGCCCAAATAGAAAACAATTTACCCGGGAGATCCAATATCAATAGATTTGCGCTTCTAGATGAAAATGAACCAGAACAGGCTCAGGAGAGCCAACCGAAACCTAAGCCCGCACCAATTTACATTAGGGTGAAAATCTCGAACGCCCTGGTCAACAAAATTGTTGCGCTGACCGGGGACGGAAACTTTCATGTTGTTCCGGTCACAAAAGGGGATATCCAAGAAACCAAGCTTCAGACCAAATCTGAAGAACATTTCCGAGCCAAATACCTGGAGGAAGCTGTGAAAAGCTACTACTCGTACCAACTAAAAAGCAGCAAGGGCTTGCAAGTGGTACTAAAAGGAATCGAGCCCGACGTAACCGCCAAGAAAGTTATCGATGCTTTCAAGGAAAAAGGGTTTTCTGCAAAGAACGTCAGTAACATTATAAACAGGAAACAAGAGCCGCAACCACTCTTCAGGGTCGAGCTGGAGCCAGGCAGCAGAGTCTTGAAGAAAAATGAAGTGCACCCCATTTATAACCTGCAATACTTATTGCACCGAAGAATCAACGTCGAAGAGCCACATAAAAGGAACGGCCCAGTGCAATGCACAAATTGTCAGGAGTATGGACACACCAGGGCATACTGTTCACTTCGAACAGCTTGTGTAGCTTGTGGAGACTTCCACAATTCGGCTAAGTGCCCTGCCAACAAAGAAGACCCCAAAAAGAAAAATACGTTAACTGCCAAGGTAACCACACGGCAAACTACAGGGGCTGTCCGGTCTACAAGGAGATGAAGGACCGCATGCGAAAAGTGACAGCAACGCGTCATCAGAATACCCAAAATGCGTACACTTACTTGCGTACGACGCCGGAAGTATTTTTCGGAACGGCTGCAAGATCCTCATTTGGTCAACTAAACACCCAGAAGTTGACCACCCAGAAGGGCTTCTCATACGCCGATGCCCTTCGATCAGGGGAATCTAGGAAACGCTCAGCAGATCCAAGTACAGTCACAAAGCACTCTGGAATCTATGATGGTCACCGTGCAGCTAAGTATGATGGAACTCATGTCATTCATGAAAACGACCATGCAAACACTGGTTCAAAACCAGAACATGGTGTTACAGCTACTTGCAGGTAAGCAGTCTAAATAACAGTTGTCAAATCTACGAATAACAATGTGGAACGCCAATGGCGTTTCACGGCACAACCTTGAAGTAACACAGTTCCTGAATGATAATCATATCGACATTATGCTACTGGTAGAGACGCACCTCACAAACAAATACAACTACCAAATAAGAGGCTACACTTTCTACCGCACAGACCATCCAGATGGTAAGGCCCACGGCGGAACCGGTATCCTAATCAGGGAACGCATCAAGCACCACGTTCATCAAAGATTTGCAACTAATTATTTACAAGCCACGTCTATCAAAGTGCAGTCAGGCAACGGAAACCTCACCATAGCCGCTGTCTACTGTCCGCCTCGCTTTACAATTTCTGAAGGACAATTCATAGACTTCTTCTACTTTCTTGGAGATCGCTTTATAGCTGCAGGGGACTATAATGCCAAACACACGCACTGGGGATCTCGCCTTGTGACTCCCAAAGGAAGGCAATTATACAATGCAATCATAAAACCAAACAACAAATTAGACTATGTTTCCCCTGGCAGCCCAACATACTGGCCAACAGACCCCAGGAAAGTTAGAGACCTAATAGACTTTGCGGTGACAAAAAACATTCCCTGCAATACAATAAGCGTCAGAGCGCTTTCGGACCTGTCGTCAGACCATTCGCCAGTGCTAATAACTCTTCTTCAAAGCACAAAAACTACAGATAGCCCCATAAAAAGTATGTAAGCTCACACATCAAATTAAGCCCTCACTTCAACATCGAAGCGGACATCGACTGCTCTACCGATGCTCTTGAAGAAGTATTCGTGGAGGCCACTATCTCAACACCATAAGGCAGGGACGTGCAAACCAACCACTTCAAAACAAATCTGCAAATTGAACGGCTAGTCCTAGAAAAGAGGAGCCTGCGACGTGCCTGGCAAACCAACAGATCGCCGTCATCAAAACAACGTCTTAAGGTAGCCACTCACACACTAAATCGAGCTCTAAAGCAAGAAACAGAAAATGCACAAAGCGGTACATTAAAAAACTTTTTCCAACCAGTACAAAACATCCTGTGTGGAGGGCTCACACAAACCTGAGCACACCAATCGAAACAGTAACTCCGATACAAAATTCATCTGGCAGCTGGGTCCCTGCGACGAAGATAGAGCCGCCACTGCCACTGGTTCATTTGTCCTACCACAAATCGAATCAGAATCTTTTTCCCTACCACCATTGTTTCAGTCAAAGGAGATCGCGAAAGTCATTGGAAAACTGAAACCGAAAAATTCCCCGGCGGTGACCAAATAACCCCAAAATTGTTTATTGAATTTCCAAACTCTGCCATTGAGGTTATTTGTAAACTCTTCAGTGGGATCATAACTCTCGGCTACTATCCGAAAAAATGGAAAAATCTAATATCACTATGATACCAAAGCCCGGAAAAGACCACACAATTCCGTCATCCTACAGACCAATTAGTTTATTATCGTGTCTATCTAAGTTGTTCGAAATATGCCTTCTTACTCGCATAATACCATATCTACGGTCACACAATGTTATCCCTGCTCATCAATTTGGCTTTCGTCAAAACCATGGAACAATCGAACAAGTAAACAGAATAACATCAGAAATACGCACAGCATTTGAGCATAGGGATTACTGCAGCGCAATATTCCTCGATGTATCTCAAGCCTTCGGTCGAGTATGACTAGATGGCTTCATGCACAAAATCAAAACACACTTGCCTGATTACACTCACAACCTTCGCAGTAAGGTGCAACACAACAACATCCGACGACTACATTATCAAAGCTGGAGTCCCGCAAGGAAGTGCGCTAGGTCTACTCATTTCCTTCTATACACAGCATATATTACCACGAACGAGCAGCTAACAACATCTACGTTCGCTGAAGACACTGCAATTTTAAGTCGCTCGCCCAGGCCGAGCCACATCACAGCTAGCAAACCAAATCTCCGTAGTAGAGATGGTTCTATCTAATTGGCGGATTAAACTAAATGAACAAAAATGTAAACACATAACTTTTACCCTCAACAGGCAAACATGCCCTCCACTATAATTGAATAATACGCATATCCCCTAAGTCAACGATGTAACGTATCTCGGCGTCCACCTTGACAAACGACTAACCTGGAGAAGACACATCGAACGCAAGGAAGTACATCTAAAACTAAAAGCCAGCAGCTTCCACTGGATTCTTAACGCTCGTTCGCCACTGCCTCTGGACTACAAGGTTTTGCTCTACAACTCCACTCTTAAGCCCATCTGGAAATATGGCTCCCAGCTATGGGGTAACGCCAGCAGCATCAGCATAGACATTATACAGCGCGTTCAATCGAAAATCCTGCGAACTAACACTGGGGCACCATGGTATATTCGCAACTAAAACATCCACAGGGACCTAGGCATCCTTACCGTAAAAGATGAAATAGACAAACAAAAAGCGTCCTACAATGAAAAACTCTCTGTGCACCCCAATCGGCTCGCAAAAGGCTTGACTTGGGATTTCAGCTGATCACGTCTTCAACGCAACGACCTGCCAAGCCAGCAATAACTTTCGGGCCCCCTTTAGCATAATATCAGTCATATGACTGTTAGTTGGATTAATTAGTTTAAGATTTGATACACTTATTGTTAGTATCCAAAGGGACAAGATTCAATAAAAAAATAGGAAAGCATTAAAAAAAAAAAAATCAAAAACTCTAACCAAAACTGAGCAATTATACGAAACAAATAAAAAGGATTTTTTAGCCATAGTATGTTCTTTTAAAAACCTTCGAAATTACTTACATTCTTACATTCTCCGTTTCTCAAAAAAAACCCAATATTAAAATGAAAAGATAGTATTCCTTTATTGAAAGCTATTCACCAAAAAATTATTTTAAAGCCAGGAGCAACAAATATTGTTGCGGACGCTTTATCAAGGATCTAAATTAATAACTTAATGAATCGGTCTCAGATCAAAATACTCAGCATTCAGCAGAGAGTAGTTTTGAAAATGTAATACTAATTTGCATCTTGACATATATAGTGAGGAGTTGAATAACTCCCCACAAACAGAAGCAGCATCAGATGGCCGGCCGTTTACCAGATACGCGGCGAATTCGCGTAGTAACGGCGCGGCGAGGATAGTTTGGGGACTTGGATGGAGAACGAGACAGTTTGGAGACCAAGGATGGAGAGCGAGAAAGTTTGGAGACCAAGGATGGAGATCGAGAGAGCTTGGAGACCCAGGGTGGAGAGCGAGGGAGTTTGGAGACCTCGCGGGCAAGGCAAGAGTGCCGTGTGCAAAAACGGATAACGGAACTCCACCGGACTTTGAACTCTCCCGAAAACTTTGGACCGGGAGAAGAAGTGCCACATCTCGGCAGTGGAGCGGCACACAGGCGTGCCACAAGCATCACGGGAAGCAGCGGAATGGCAGCAGTGGGCGGAGCATTGGTTGGGTGAGGTACGTGAAGGACAAGTGGGTCAACCAGGAGGCACGGACTTTGGACCCGGAGTGGAGAGATTCAGCGGGCCATGCGCAATAGGGAAATAACGGTTCCCGGAGGCCCTATATAAGGGCCAAAGTAAGCAATCAAACGACCAGATAATCTACAAGGGAGCAACAACAAGTCGAGTCGCCAGAGAAGCAGCGCCGTGGGAGCCTACAAGGAGCAAGACTGCTACGTCGAGACGTTCGGGATTGGGATACCAGGAATCTCCGAATTGAGACGCAGGTAGCTGAGGTCCAGAGGGCGTCACACGGCTAGGTCAAGGCGGTCGGTTAACCTTATCCACAAAGTCCTGGCGTTACGCCTGGAGAGAGTATAACAAGCCAGAAGGGAGAGCGGTCGATCGGTACGATCTCGAGTGGAATTGTCCAGGAGAGCCCTACAGATTGGACTTGCGAGGTCCCGGAGCGGCGTGCCTGAACCCCAAATATAACAAGCCAGAAGGGAAAGCGGTCGATCGGTACGGTCTCGAGTGGAATTGTCCAGGAGAGCCCTACGGATTCGACATGCGAGGTCCCGGAGCGGCGTGCCCGAACCCCGAGTACGAAAAGCCACGCGGAAACGTCCCTGACCAAAAGCAAAAGGGTGAGACTAGGGTGGAACGTTCGTTCCAGATAGGCGTGGAAGCGAAGTAAAGCGCGAGGCAGATTCTTGGCGTTCCGCCTTGACTGTCCGCGCGGGCTAAGCGGAAACCCCAGTGGGACCATCCGGGACAAAGCAAGGGACAGGCGGCGGTGTGTCGAAAGGAGCGATCCTGGAGAGCGCAGCTTCTGTTCACCCTAGTCTGAGAACGGTGACGCTTCCCTAAGCCCGTACGGCTGACCCCCCTCGCGAGTCCAAGTCGTTACCAGCAGTCACCAAGTCACGCGTGAGAAGCGAACAGCGAGCGAGCGTCTTCAGGGAGCTGCGAGGATCTTCAGGGAGCTGCGAGGATCTTCAGGGAGCTGCGAGTATCTTCAGGGAACTACAGGACTGGAGCACCGAGTCATCAAGACGAGAGGTCGTCGAGTCAATCAGGACCATCGGAAGTACCGAAGGTCACAAGCAACGAGTCAAAGGCCAACCAAGCGACTAAGACACTTGTAATATAAGACACGTTAATATAAATTTGGTGGGACGAACACAGAATATACTGAGCTAGCCGCACGAATCTCGTAGCGAGCAGACCACAAAAATCAGTTCGTTACAATATTACGCCCAAAATCTTATATTCATTACTTTTATAGATTCCTATTCGAAATACTTAGTCGTAAAAGAAATCCCTAAGAAACTAAATATAGAACATAAAGTTTCAGATATTTAACAACAATTTCCATTAGCCAAATCTTTGATGATAGATAACGAACCAAGTTTTTCTTCATCCCAATTTAAATCTTTTTTTTCAAAGAAATGGGATATCTCTATTCTTTGCAGATCCTCGATATAGTACGTCCAACGGACAAATAGAAAGGGCACCCTAAACCTTAACAGAAATTGCTTGCTGCATTAAAGATGAGCTTAATTTAATTGATTTTTCCGAAATTATAATTAAAGCAGCACAAAAATATAATTTAACAATTCACTCAATAACCAACCAACGACCTTTTGATATACCATTTAATAAAATCAAACACGATGATATGCCTAATCTATTGCAACAAGCTCAAGAAAAAATGTTGTATTTCCACAATAAAGATAGACAAAATAAGAATTATCACGTAGGAGAGGTAATTTACGAAAAGAAACACGGGGAAAGAAACAAGCTTAATTCTAGATATAAAAAAAAGTAGTTAAAGAAAATCTCCCTAATAAAGTTATTATAAATAACAGAAACCGGACGATTCATAAAGATAATATTAAATAATTTGTTTCAAATTACAGAAAATGATTTCAATAATGTACTTATTATTGCTTGTAGCTACAACCAAATCCGAAATTATGATTACACGAACCATGATTTCCTTCTTTACAAGGATGCCAAAGATGTTCTTATTTAAAAATCATAAGCAGATTTATTTCATATAACTAATATAAGTCTTTATAGATATATAATTAATCTTGAAACAGCATTTTTAAAGAGTCACGACAGCAAGAATTTTCCTTGAAAAATATCCCACGATTTAAAAATTATCAAAATACTTATCTCTCAAATTATACCCAGTAGATCGAAAAGAGGCATTAATGAAATAGGCACTATTTGGAAATGGATAGCGGGAAACCAGATCATGATGATTTCATAACAGTCCAAAATAAAATCGATGATTTAATACAAAATAGTAACGATCAATTCGGTTTTAACTCTGAAATATTTAAAGAGATTAATCTTTATCTGAATAATTCAAAACGGCCTTTAAGGCTCAAGAAACTCCACTTAGAATATATCGTCTGCGCTTGCTTTCTTACGATCTTATGAATTTAATGGACACAATTACACTCGCCAAAATTGATGTATTTAATACTAAAATTCTAAGCAATGACGATATACAAGAAATTTATAAACACGAAAATAAACCTGTAATTATAACAGACCTTTTAAATATATCTGAATTTAAAATCGCTTTGCACAAAGATCTTATTATAATTTACAAAAAATACCTTAATAATACCGATTGTTGTGACGTTAAACATTTAAGATCCATTTCACATGTTGATGGAAACTTATTAATTGATAATCACGTCGCAAAGTGTAGAAATAAGTACTATGTAATGGGACAGAAATATCTAATAATTATTGCACACTTAACCTAGAAGTTTCTTGTTTCACCAGATTACTAAATGAAGAAAAATCTTTTTGTAACAAAATCCGAGAAAAAATAAAAATGCAGATGTAATCCAAGATGGAGCCATTTTTGTAAATGGAGAAAATACAGTTAATGACACTCATTTAAATGGGTCATATTTAATAACTTTTTATGGCACCTCTGAAATCAGTAATATATCCTACCTCAATGTAGACAATAAGATATTGGAATACATCACCGCTCGAAAATACACAGATTTTTTAGAATCCGAATATATTATATCTAATGATTCGGAACTCTCATTCGATAATTTTAAACAAACTAAAATACCAGTTAAGTTAATATTAATCATATTCACATTTATATATTTAATTATTATGACTATAATCAAGCCATGGCAAATTCATAAAAAAATTGAACCAAAAAGCAATGTTACCGATAGTGAAATAAATAATACAAGTATCTCCGACAATGGAAACACCCCAGGAGAAAATTTCATAGTTGAATTAACCAATCAATTACATTCAATATACCCATCAGTTCCAATGAATCGGGACGATTAAATTTATAAAGGGAGGAGTTATATGACACATTATTTAGGGCTCTTTCCCAATTTATAAACAACTTTGAGCCGAGAGCTAAATTCCAAATAACTCTGACAGACCCGAGATAAATCCGTGGTCAGCTATTTCTGTCAACCAGGCCTCCAAATCATTCCCTTTTCCCAGATCAATTTCACGCAGTCCGCATCAAACCGATGGTGTAAACATCCAAGCCGATATTGTAAACATCGGAGTCCCAAGCGAGCCCTGAGTCCGCTAACGTAAACAAAAGATATCCAAAGCGAGCCACGTAAACAAAAAGATCCCCAAGGCAGTCCCTAAACTCCGCTAATGTAAACACCCATTTCCGTCCAAGATTGGACTTCAAATTTAATTGGTAAATTGCATCATCGTATTTTCCGACTCTCTTGAGTCATTCCCTTTATCAATTTTTGGGGATAAGTCTCTTAAGCCGAGGTTTGATTATTGATCATTGAACTAGAGAGCAGGTAGTCCGTTTTTGAGATCTGAATCGAGCAGTAGAACAAATTGAGTGAAAGTATAAGAGCAGTGAATTAAATAAGTTCGACATAATGACAAATTTTAATAGTGAATAAGTGATTATTAAAAATAAAAATAATTTTTTTTAATTAATTCACTAGTGAGAAACTTAATTTGTATGTGGATGAACGGCCAAAGGCAATTAAAAAAGGAGTTGGAAAAATGGGCAATATGGCCGCACGTAGTAAAAAGAAAATCGAAGAAAAAAATGGCGAAGTAATTTATTAATTGCCGTTGTCGGGTTTAATCGGACTAGGACTTTGTACAAATCGTACAGACAGTCAAACGAATTATATTTTCGAGTGGCTGACTGCAGACCGGCAATTAACAAGATGAAAAAGCTTTACTTATCTTGTTTCAAGATCGGCTCGAATGGATCAAAATGTACGTCGGGGGTAGCGGGATACCGTTGGCGTGGGAGGCGGCGGCGGGAACTGGCGGCGTCGGCGGGAACTGCTGCGCTGGGCTTCGGCGGTTTGCAGCTGGTGCGGCTTCAATCTGTCGGATGCGGCGGACTGCTTGTAAGCTGCAGGGGAGAAATTACAAGATACGCGAAGTGCACCGTTGACCGAAAGAAATTACAATTGTTTACTTGTACAAAATAGGCGGGGGAGCTACCGCGGTTTATTCTTATGAGTGCCAAAATCGAACTGCTTAAATCTAAGCTGAAATCCGCGCTCCAAAGCGCAGCAGAGACTTCACGGAGGGGAGCTGGGAACAAAGCGGGAGAGCGGGAGAGCGAAAGAGCGGTGCAATTGGATAGCGGTGCCGGGGTCCAGATTCGCCGGACAGTGGGCCTGAGCAAAAAGTAATACGCTAAACCAGATTTTGCGGGACTTCCAAAAAATTAATATTTAATTTTGTTTGTCAGTTTGTCCCAAAACGTTATTTGACAGCCCTGAAAATTCCAGACGATGTTAAACAGCTCAATAAAAGAAGCATTAGTCCTACCACTTTTGGAAAGAGAAAACAGTATAGATAGCCAAATTTCGTGCACCCGTAACTTCTGAACTACTAAAGCTACAGGCTTGTGCTATATGTTGATTGATTGGTATTTTAAAATATTTTTTCGCCTTTCTTTGTCTAAATACCAAGGTTAAAAAATTATGGGCAAAAGATTTTTTAATCAAATTTTTTCAGCTTTTTTCTGCGTTGGAGTAAAAAGTTACGTTTTAAAGTTATTAACCACGTTTACCAGTTCAAAACTTCTAATACTGTTTGAGAATTTAACTTTTTTTCGTATCAAAACTTTGAATAAATGTCTTGAGAATTTTAGATAATGTTAAACAGCTTTATATAAAAATCTGTAGTTCTACCATTTTTGGAAAATCTCGCTGGATAGGCGGGAAAACAGGTATAAATAGCTCAATTTCGTTCACCCGCAACTTGTGAATTTGTAAAGCTACATGCGTGTGCTTAATGTCGTTAGAAAGGTAATCCGAAATACATTGTACTCCTTTCTAACATGATTTGTCTTAATACCATCTTTTCTTTTAAGTTTTTTTTTATATATTTTAAAAACAATTTCGGCTTAAACTTTTAACTGTATAGCCCTTAAGATTCCTCAACTTTTGACATTATTGAATTTAGTAAGTACGTACGTAGTACGCGCGTATCCAAACGCTATTTTAGGGTTATGGAATAGTTTAGAAACTTGAAACTTTGGGAAAGTAGATTATTCAATATACCTGTGTTTTTCTCATTCGACACGCTTTATCAAAATCGTACAGCTAAACATTTTATTTTGTTAATGGCCAAAATCTAATTATGAAATGTGAACTTTTAAAATCTTTAGTGGGAGAACAAATCATCATAGACTACTTTTTCGTTTTAAAGTTGCAGTTTAACCAAAATTTGAAATAAATAAAAAACATTTTGGCAGGGTTTTTTGTTTTGTCGCCCCATAGTACGCTGGTCCGACGACGGCCTTGTTTTTCAAATTATTTGGCTGATCAACGCTCGTCGCGAGTGCAGTTCTGTTGTTCGTCGATGTACCAATGGGTACAAGTTAGGGTTGTATTAGCAAATTGAAGGTAATCTACCGTCTGATCGCATTCTAAGCAATCGGCCATTCCGAGTTAGCGGAGATGATCTTTTCGGCTTAATTAGAGTATCATTAGGAATCCGCTGCAGTTTTTATCTGCTTTCCGTCAAAATCCGTTCCTATGGAACTTCTAAGGGCCCTACGTCCAACTCATATCTACTTTGTCTCTGCCTATTCATCAGTCGCCGTGAGCCTCTCGAAAAGTTGTTCTGTGACAGCGCATCCAAATTTCGTGGGTTCGGCAATAATGCTTCTGGAGGTCAAGGCTAGTCTCGCAGAGAAGATGGAAACGTACAGCACCCTCAACGGAGCCCACCACTTAACATTTTGTGTTTATACCCCGAAGGGAGCCCCACTTTGGGGTCTTGTAAGAAGCGGCTATGAAGTCCGCTAAATACATCCTTATCAACGCTTTATTAAAGAAAGACGAAGTTCAGATTGTGGCGAAGATTTTTATAATTCATATACTATTGCGACACTGATAGCTGTGACGCCTGCTGGAATTGCTAATCAAACACCCTTAACGACACGGCGCTAAGCAGCATTTTTTTGTTCAAGATCATGTTAACCAACTCTGTTAAACTGCTATGTTAAGCACCCCTGAGTTTTGTTAGCTTTTTCCCCCCTAATGGCGAATTGAAATAGATAAACACTTGTTACGTGGGCATATTAGTGCCCGAGTCCTTACAGGGACTTGGGCCGAGGGGGAGGCGTCCGATATTCTGGCACTATTTGTCGGCATAAGCTAAGTCGATCTTGGTAAGCCTCTCTCCTCTTCAACATAACGAGAATAAATATTAAAAGTGCCTGGAAAATAATATTAGTCATAAAGTTCGTCAGTCGTCAGTCCACACTGCCCCACAAGCTTTGCTGTCGCTTGATCGTAATACGATCGGGCTGTGTTTGGGCCATTTTCCCTCCCCTTCACACATTCGTGTGCCAATGGATCGTCGCGGGCCGCGCAATACGATCCCCTATTGTCAAGGTTGTCCGTCAAAAGTTATGTCATTGTTCTTGACCTACTCCACTCCTCGCGTCAGCACACCCCCTTTGTTAGAGTTCTAGCACACCATGGTTTTCAATTCTTTTTCACATTATAAATTTATTAAATAATATATATCTGCGTCTGTTGATTAATCTAATTTAATTGACAATTATTCTGTTAGCGGAGAGTATCGAATTTATCACCTATGAAGGTGCACACGTCAGCAAAATACTGACTATTCACGACCACAAACGTCGCTCAGAGGGCTCTTGCAATTGTCATATAACTACAAGGCTGTTACTCGCCGCTGAAAAAGTTTATAGTAGTCTATAAAACTGTAGGATACTGCACGTATATGTATGTTTATATGAAAGGAACTTACCCCCTCTTTAAATCCTGGGCGATGAGATCTCGACGCTCCAGATCCTGGGCTTTGGGAAAATATTATATTGGATATATATATATATATAAATATAAGTGCACTTAAATACGGCTGCTCTTAAGTATACCAATTCACTTAAACACAATATATATATATATTATGCCAGAGGCATGTTGTTTATCATGATTCGCACTTTGTCTATTGATTCGGTGGGCTTAAATATATTACAATGCATGTTTGAATGCTTGATTTTCACTTGTTATCCAATTGTATTATTTGAGAATATTGGTCCTTGGTTATGAATGAATGCTTCCGTCAGCAAGAGACCCAAATGGATTCTCCTCTTTCTCTATTTGCCTAAGGTCTTTTATGCCAGACTAGAGTTATATGACACATTATTTAGGGCTCTTACCCAATTTATAAACAACTTTGAGCCGAGAGCTAATTTCCAAATAACTCTGACAGCCCCTATATAAATCCGTGGTCAGCTATTTCTGTCAACCAGGCCGCCAATTCATTCCCCCTTCCCAGATCAATTTCACGCAGTCCGCATCAAACCGATGGTGTAAACATCCAAGCCGATATTGTAAACATCGGAGTCCCAAGCGAGCCCTGAGTCCGCTAACGTAAACAAAAGATCCCCAAAGCGAGCCACGTAAACAAAAAGATCCCCAAGGCGGTCCCTAAACTCCGCTTATGTAAACACCAATTTCCGTCCAAGATTGGACTTCAAATTTAATTGACAAATTGCATTATCCTATTTTCCAACTCTCTTGAGTTATTCCCTTTATCAATTTTTGGGGATAAGTCTCTTAAGCCGAGGTTTGATTATTGATCATTGAACTAGAGAGCAGGTAGTCCGTTTTTGAGATCCGAATCGAGCAGTAGAACAAATTGAGTGAAAGTATAAGAGCAGTGAATTAAATAAGTTCGACATATTGAAAAAATTTTAATAGTGAATAAGTGATTATTAAAAATAAAAATAATTTTTTTTAATTAATTCACTAGTGAGAAACTTAATTTGTATGTATGGATGAAAGGCCAGAGGCAATTAAAAAAGGAGTCGAAGAAATGGGCAATACGGCCGCACGTAGTAAAAAGAAAATCGAAGAAAAAGATGGCGAAGTAAATTATTAATTGCCGTTGTCGGATTTAATCGGACTAGGACTTTGTACAAATCGTACAGACAGTCAAACGAATTATATTTTCGAGTGGCTGACTGCAGACCGGCAATTAACAAGATGAAAAAGCTTTACTTGTTTCAAGATCGGCTCGAATGGATCAAAATGTACGTCGGGGGTAGCGGGGTACCGTTGGCGCTGATAGCTGGCGTGGGAGGCGGCGGCGGGAACTGGCGGCGTCGGCGGGAACTGCTGCGCTGGGCTTCGGCGTTTTGCAGCTGCTGCGGCTTCAATCTGTAAGCTGCAGGGGAGAAATTACAAGATACGCGAAGTGCACCGTTGACCGAAAGAAATTACAATTGTTTACTTGTACAAAATAGGCGGGGGAGCTACCGCGGTTTATTCTTATGAGTGCCAAAATCGAACTGCTTAAATCTAAGCTGAAATCCGCGCTCCAAAGCGCAGCAGAGACTTCACGGAGGGGAGCTGGGAACAAAGCGGGAGAGCGGGAGAGCGAAAGAGCGGTGCAATTGGATAGCGGTGCCGGGGTCCAGATTCGCCGGACAGTGGGCCTGAGCAAAAAGTAATACGCTAAACCAGATTTTGCGGGACTTCCAAAAAATTAATATTTAATTTTGTTTGTCAGTTTGTCCCAAAACGTTATTTGACAGCCCTGAAAATTCCAGACGATGATAACAGCTCAATAAAAGAAGCATTAGTCCTACCACTTTTGGAAAGAGAAAACAGTTATAGATAGCCAAATTGCACCCGTAACTTCTGAACTACTAAAGCTACAGGCTTGTGCTATATGTTGATTGATTGGTATTTTAAAATATTTTTTCGCCTTTCTTTGTCTAAATACCAAGGTTAAAAAATTATGGGCAAAAGTTTTTTTATTCAAATTTTTTCAGCTTTTTTTCTGCGTTGTAGTAAAAAGTTACGTTTTAAGGTTATTAACCACGTTTACCAGTTCAAAACATCTAATACTGCCTGAGAGTTTAACTTTTTTTCGTATCAAAACTTTAAATAAATGTCTTGAGAATTTTAGATAATGATAAACAGCTTTATATAAAAATCTGTAGCTCTACCATTTTTGGAAAATCTCGCTGGATAGGCGGGAAAACAGGTATAAATAGCTCAATTTCGTTCACCCGCAACTTGTGAATTTGTAAAGCTACATGCGTGTGCTTAATGTCGTTAGAAAGGTAATCCGAAATACATTGTACTCCTTTCTAACATGATTTGTCTTAATACCATCTTTTCTTTTAAGTTTTTTTTTTATATATTTTAAAAACAATTTCGACTTAAACTTTTAACTGTATAGCCCTTAAGATTCCTTAACTTTGGACATTATTGAATTTAGTACGTACGTACGTAGTACGCGCGTATCCAAACGCTAGTTTAGGGTTATGGAATAGTTTAGAAACTTGAAACTTTGGGAAAGTAGATTATTCAATATACCTGTGTTTTTCTCATTCGACACGCTTTATCAAAATCGTACAGCTAAACATTTTATTTTGTTAATGGCCAAAATCTAATTATGAAATGTGAACTTTTAAAATCTTTAGTGGGAGAACAAATCATCATAGACTACTTTTTCGTTTTAAAGTTGCAGTTTAACCAAAATTTGAAATAAATAAAAAACATTTTGGCAGGGTTTTTTGTTTTGTCGCCCCATAGTACGCTGGTCCGACGACGGCCTTGTTTTTCAAATTATTTGGCTGATCAACGCTCGTCGCGAGTGCAGTTCTGTTGTTCGTCGATGTACCCATTGCATTCAATACAAGCCAGGGTTATATTAGCAAATTGAAGGTAATCTACCGTCTGATCGCATTCTAAGCAATCGGCCATTCCGAGTTAGCGGAGATGATCTTTTCGGCTTAATTAGAGTATCATTAGGAATCCGCTGCAGTTTTTATCTGCTTTCCGACAAAATCCGTTCCTATGGAACTTCAAAGGGCCCTACGTCCAACTCATATCTACTTTGTCTCTGCCTATTCATCAGTCGCCGTGAGCCTCTCGAAAAGTTGTTCTGTGACAGCGCATCCAAATTTCGTGGGTTCGGCAATAATGCTTCTGGAGGTCAAGGCTAGTCTCGCAGAGAAGATGGAAACGTACAGCACCCTCAACGGAGCCCACCACTTAACATTTTGTGTTTATACCCCGAAGGGAGCCCCACTTTGGGGTCTTGTAAGAAGCGGCTATGAAGTCCGCTAAATACATCCTTATCAACGCTTTATTAAAGAAAGACGAAGTTCAGATTGTGGCGAAGATTTTTATAATTCATATACTATTGCGACACTGATAGCTGTGACGCCTGCTGGAATTGCTAATCAAACACCCTTAACGACACGGCGCTAAGCAGCATTTTTTTGTTCAAGATCATGTTAACCAACTCTGTTAAACTGCTATGTTAAGCACCCCTGAGTTTTGTTAGCTTTTTCCCCCCTAATGGCGAATTGAAATAGATAAACACTTGTTACGTGGGCATATTAGTGCCCGAGTCCTTACAGGGACTTGGGCCGAGGGGGAGGCGTCCGATATTCTGGCACTATTTGTCGGCATAAGCTAAGTCGATCTTGGTAAGCCTCTCTCCTCTTCAACATAACGAGAATAAATATTAAAAGTGCCTGGAAAATAATATTAGTCATAAAGTTCGTCAGTCGTCAGTCCACACTGCCCCACAAGCTTTGCTGTCGCTTGATCGTAATACGATCGGGCTGTGTTTGGGCCATTTTCCCTCCCCTTCACACATTCGTGTGCCAATGGATCGTCGCGGGCCGCGCAATACGATCCCCTATTGTCAAGGTTGTCCGTCAAAAGTTATGTCATTGTTCTTGACCTACTCCACTCCTCGCGTCAGCACACCCCCTTTGTTAGAGTTCTAGCACACCATGGTTTTCAATTCTTTTTCACATTATAAATTTATTAAATAATATATATCTGCGTCTGTTGATTAATCTAATTTAATTGACAATTATTCTGTTAGCGGAGAGTATCGAATTTATCACCTATGAAGGTGCACACGTCAGCAAAATACTGACTATTCACGACCACAAACGTCGCTCAGAGGGCTCTTGCAATTGTCATATAACTACAAGGCTGATACTCGCCGCTGAAAAAGTTTATAGTAGTCTATAAAACTGTAGGATACTGCACGTATATGTATGTTTATATGAAAGGAACTTACCCCCTCTTTAAATCCTGGGCGATGAGATCTCGACGCTCCAGATCCTGGGCTTTGGGAAAATATTATGTTGGATATGTATATATGTCGTAGATTAGTTGGCCAATTAAAGTTATAACAACTGTTAGCTTTGATTTGTCTTTCGCTTCCCATTCGTTTTCATGTATGTCCTTCTGTGCTGTTCCTTTGGCTGTTCAAATAGAGGCAATAGTTTCTGTGGTCAACGTTAGTCTGTGCACTGGTGTGAGCGAGATAGAAGGATGCAGGTGTCCGCATCAAAAAGGAATAACGAGAAGTTCTCATTAGTGTGTGTATTGGAATGCGAGAACGAGAGTAGAAGAAAGTAGCGAGTGACGCTGGCGAAAAAGGAAAAGGGGACGCAAGCTGTAAGGGAAAGCATTCGTATTTGAAGAGCCAAACTGAAAAGATGCCACGCGCCAGAAAACGTTTCCGTTTGGAGCAGCACGAAGAGCAGCCTGAAGTAGAGGAAGGTTCTAGTGATTCCTCGACAGGGGAAGGTTCTAGTGATTCCTCGACATCAGAAGTGGGATTGCCCAGGCCTCAAACCGAAAGCGAAAATAATCTGAAGCTGCTTTTGGAATCACAAAACCGTACTGTCTTGGAACTTATAAAAGCAGTACAGCGCGCCCCGAAGGACGCAGTTACCGTTGTACTTCCGAACTTTAATCCTGATCGTGCAAGCGCGGATGCAGTATCATGGAGTGCAACGGTGGATTACATTCTTTCCGAAAACAGTCTAAAAGGCAGCGCTCTCGTGATGGCTCTCAGTCGGTCCTTGCAAGGAAGCGCGTCTTGTTGGCTTGCACAAACGGTCTACCCTGGAATCACATGGACGCAGTTCAGAGAACTGTTTTTGCTGTATTTCGCCGGAACGGAGACCTTGGCTGCAACTGTGTTGAATTTGCTGAATGGTCGCCCAACAGAGGGAGAATCTATGTCGCTGTATGGAAGCAGAGTTGTAACATCCCTGATGTCCAGGTGGAAGTCCCTGACGGTAGAGCAAATTGCCGTTTCTGTTGCTTTGGCACACGTGGCTGGATTGGACAAGCGATTGCGACGCTTGGCTAGTTACTACAGAAGTCAATTCTCGAAACGAGTTGCAACAGGAGTTGAAAGCCTTTTCTTTTGATGCTGGACCGAGCCGCGGTACTGGCGACGTCTTGTCGGCCCCGACTAATAAGAAAACAAGACCATTCTTCAATATCAGATGTCACAAATGTGGAAAAGAGGGTCACAAGAAGGCGGAGTGTCGCTCGTCTGGTGTGCCCCCGCGACATAGTCAACTAGCTAATCAACGTTCTGGACATAACGGAGGAAGAGATCGCTCGACTCTAGTCTGCTTTAAGTGTGGAATGGAAGGGCATGTGGCTACTGTGTGCCCGGATCGTCAGGAACGCGCAATGACGGTCAAGAGGGATTATGTTAAAGATGTCAACCTGTGTACCGTACTTGAGCCCCTTGGAACTTTTCAACAATTTGGTGAGTCGTTCTAATTTTGTTTTGACTCAGGAGCCGAGTGCTCATCAAGGAAGCCGTCTCGCTAAAGCTGTCTGGATCTAGAATAAATAACGTAGTAATTTTAAGAGGTATTGGTAGTAATACGGTTTATAGCACCCTACAGATATTGGCTAAGGTTTTGATCTGTGATCATTCCTTCGAAGTTCTTTTTCATGCAGTTCAAGATAGTTATATCAAGTATGATGCTTTGATTGGGAGAGAAATTTTGAGCCAGGGAATCGGTGTAACAATTACATCTAATTCACTTTCAATGTTTAATGAAAAAACTGTATTGCCTGTCTTGACTTCAGACTGTGTTCCCGATTTGGCCAATGTTGATACCGATCTAAGTGGTTTAGATAAAGATAGGCTAACATCAATGCTTCAAAATTACTCTGGTTCGTTTATAAGTGGTATTCCACAAAGTCGCGTAACTACGGGGCAGCTAGAGATTCGACTGATTGATCCAAACAAAACAGTTCAGAGACGACCTTACAGATTGAGCGTGGAAGAAAAAGAACAAGTGCGACTGTCTATTAAACAGCTGTTGGATGAGAACATTATAAGACCAAGTTCCTCCCCCTTTGCAAGCCCGATGCTTCTTGTTAAGAAGAAAAATGGAACTGACCGTCTCTGTGTTGATTATAGGGAACTGAATTCGAACACTATTTCTGACAAGTATCCGTTGCCACTTATTTCGGACCAGATAGGTAGACTAAGTGGTGCTAAGTTTTTCACCTGCATAGATATGGCAAGCGGATTTCACCAAATCCCAATTCATCCGAATTTGATCGAACGAACAGCGTTCGTTACTCCGGACGGACAGTATGAGTTTGTTGCCATACCATTTGGGTTAAAGAATGCCCCTTCCGTATTTCAACGAGCTATAAATTGTGCTTTAGGTGATCTTGTTCATTCGTATGTAGTAGTCTACATGGACGACGTTATGGTAGTAGCAGGTACCATAGACGAAGCTTTAGAAAGACTTGAGGTAGTTTTGCAAACCCTAACTAAAGCCGGATTTTCTTTTAATATCACCAAATGCTCATTTCTTAAATCCTGTGTTGAATATTTGGGGTTTGAAGTTAAGGCAGGTGAAATAAGACCTAATCCAAGAAAAATAAAAGCATTGACTGATCTGCCACCCCCACAGTCTGTGACCCAGCTGAGACAGTTTATTGGTCTCGTTTCTTATTTTAGACAATTTGTCCCTCAGTTCTCACAATTGTTGAAACCTCTGTAAGCTTTAACTTCCAAAAGCATATCGTTTGAGTGGAACCCGGATTACGAGCAAGTACGACAAAGAGTAATTTTTATCTTCACCAATGAACCCGTGCTCACTATATTCGACCCACTTTTTCCGATTGAGCTTCACACCGACGCAAGTGCTGATGGTTATGGGGCCATTTTATTGCACAGGATCGAGAACAAGCCTCGAGTGATCGAGTATTTCAGCAAAAGGACTTCCCCCGCCGAATCACGCTACCACTCATACGAGTTGGAAACGCTCGCAGTATATGTCTCCATGAAGTATTTCCGTCATTACTTGCATGGTCGTCAATTTACGGTGTATACGGACTGTAATTCGCTCAAAGCTTCCAAAACCAAAGCCGAGTTAACTCCTAGAGTGCAAAGGTGGTGGTCGTATATGCAGGTTTTTAAGTTCGATATTGAGTATAGACCAGGTAATCGAATGGCTCATGTAGACTTTCTCTCTCGAAACCCAGTGTTGGAAGATCGTAAAAATTCAAAAGGTATAACCGAAAAGCGTATAAACTTGACAGAGATTACCGACAACTGGTTGCTGGCAGAGCAGCAAAGAGATGAAGAAACATCATCTATCGTGTCCAAATTGCGGAATGAAGAACTTCCTGAGGATATAGCGAAAACCTTTGAGTTACGTGGTGGTACTCTATATAGCAAAATTCAAAGACATGGGAAATCTCACTGTCTTCCTATTATTCCAAAGCCCTTTAGGTGGTCTGCTGTTAACAACGTTCACGAGGCAATTATGCATCTCGGTTGGGAAAAGACCCTTGCAAAAATGTATGAGTACTATTGGTTTGACAAAATGTCAAAGTATGTCCGTAAATTCGTTGACAATTGCATTACCTGTAGGTTATCTAAGCCTCCGACTGGCAAGGTACAAGCTGAATTGCATCCCATTCCGAAAGTGAGCGTCCCGTTTCATACAGTTCATATTGATATCACAGGGAAGCTTAGTGGTAAAAATGACCAAAAGGAATATATAATCGTTCAAATAGATGCATTTTCTAAGTTCGTCCATTTGTTTCACACCACTAGACTAGACTCTGAAAGCTGCATCAAATCAGTGAAGTCTTTAGTATCGATTTTTGGGGTTCCTTCCCGTTTGATAGCTGATCAGGGACGTAGCTTTGCAAGTACTGTGTTTCGTGACTTTTGCTCAGCGCAAAAGATAGATTTACATTTGATCGCAACTGGCGCCAGCCGGGCCAATGGCCAGGTCGAACGAGTGATGAGTACTCTTAAATCTATGCTAACTGCGGTTGAAACGGGCAAGGGATCTTGGCAGGACGCTTTGTATGAAATTCAACTGGCTCTTAATTGCACTCCTAATCGGGTAACGAAAGTTAGTCCAATAGAGTTACTAATTGGAAAAGAAGCTAGACCATTTGGTCTTGTACCCGTTGCTGAAAACGAAAGTGTAGTTGATGTAAATCTAATCAGAAATATAGCTAAGCACAATATGGAACAAAATTCCAAATATGACAAATTAAGATTCGATCGGAATAAAGCCACTATTGTTAAGCATAAAGTTGGGGATCATGTCTTACTCAAGAATGAGGAGCGACACCAGACAAAACTAGACCCCAAGTTTAAAGGCCCATTTTTAGTTGTTGAGCTATTACCAGGCGATCGATATAAATTAAAAGCGTTAAAGGGCAATCGAACTTACAAATATTCTCACGAATTTTTACGAAAAATGCCTGAGAAGGGGATTACCAGAGAGCATGACGAGGCGGTCATGGATGAAGATGATGTTGATCAAGCCGGTGATGGCTGCGATGATTTATGAAACAAGAAAATGTAAATGATAACCGTGTGCTATGTGTTGGCCGGTTGGTCAATCGATCTGTTTATAGTCGAGACAGCTGTGTGCTATGTTGGCCGGTTGGTTGGGACAGGACTTAAATTGTTAAGTAAAATGAAAACTCTTAATGTGATTGCTTATTGGAGAAGCAAATGAAAATGGAAAATGAATATTGTTTGAATTGATGGTAGTCCGGATCTCAAGGCTTAAAATAATAAAAATATTGTCCTTTGTTAACGTATGAGGAAGTGTAAGTTCGATCTGCTAGTTAAGAATTAAGAATTCTGTATAACTTTTGAATTTAAAAGAATAATGTTATTGAGAAAAAAAAATGTTAAGAAAGCAAAAATGCTAAGTTTGATTTGTTATTCACAGATTAATAGTTTATAAGGCTTTTGATTAATGAAAATATAGTTGTTTTGCTTTAACTTCAAGGTACATAATGTAGCAGGAATGCTACGTCGTAGTATGTATGTATGTGTATGTTATTGTATTCCTTCTAGATCATTCGTGTAAGTTCTAAGAATAAGTTGTTGTTGTTGTACGATGCCGCTCACTGTTCTCTAACTCTCTCTCTCAATCTCATCGCTCTCACACTCTCTCAATGAATCGGGGGTTGATGCGGATCGTGAGCTGAGAGCGAGGGCAGTTGAACGCCGACCGTGATCCTGAACAGACGAAATTATAAAATAAAGACTAGAAGTACATATATATGTGTGTTGGTGTTTAACTTTGGGGGAATATATCATACCCCTACAAAATCAGAAGTGGGCCGATCACGAGCCAATTAATTAAATTGTTAGTAAAAAGAAAATCAAAATGGATTTAAACAACGAGTCGATTGAACAATTAAAAAGGTGGTTGAGTGTATTGAAGTTATCAACAACCGGAACAAAGAGACAATTGATCTTGCGATTAAATAATATACCGAAGGAAATTCGGGAAAAGTTTGACGAAATGGCGAGACAAAAAGGAAACAAAGACGGCGACAAAAGTAAAGGCGAAGACAGCGGCGACGAGAATTTCGAAGGCGGCGGAACTATCCAGAAAGAAGGCGGCGACAAAAGTAACGGCAAAGACGGCGGCATCCAGAATTACGACGAAGAAGGCGGCGACAAAAGTAACGGCAAAGACGGCGGCATCCAGAATTACGACGAAGAAGGCGGCGACAAAAGTAACGGCAAAGACGGCGGCATCCAGAATTACGACGAAGAAGACGGTGACAAAATTAACGGCAAAGACGGCGGCATCCGGAGTTACGACGAAGAAGACGGCGAAATAAACGGCGAAGATGGTGAAAGGAATGACGAAGTTGCTGGCAGCATTCTCAGAATTAGAGGCAAACGGAACGAAAACTATACAGAAGACGACATGCACGACCAGGCTGGAGAGAATTCTAGGAACGCAAAAAGCAGCGAACGTAAAGTGAAAAATGGCAACGTTGCGGTGGTGGAAAACTTTAACGAGAGCATCGGCGTCTCGTTGAATATGGCAACACAGGTGTTGAGAGATTTTGCTGGCGAGTCGTGTGCCTGCAAATGGACTACTCAAATGCATAATATCGCGAAGATTTATGGAATAGGTGGAAAATTCGAGAAAATGCTAATGGTGAGCAAAATTAAAGGAAAAGCTTATGAGTGGCTGCACGCAAATTCAGACCGCGTGTTGCTACCGTTGGATGGCTTGACTGCAGAGCTGATTTCAACGTTTGGCGGAAAATCATCGAAGTTGGAGAGAAGACGCAAATTCGAAGGTCGCAAATGGAAACAAAGCGAAACTTTTGGGAGTTATATCGACGACAAGATAATGCTTGCTCAGGGTATTAATATTGAGGCTGATGAAATGTTGAGCTGCATCATCGAAGGAATTCCCAATCAAGGGTTACGTAATCAGGCGCATATTCAATGCTTTGTGGATATTGGGCACATTAAGAGAGCGTTTGCGGATGTAAGCTTGCCAAAATCGTATGGAGTTGGCAGGCCGACGACATCAACGGGTCCCAAGGACGGCAAGAAGACTCGCTGTTTCAATTGCAATGCAAAAGGGCATTGGGCGTACGAGTGCAGGAAGTCGAAGCGGGAGAAAGGATCGTGCTATGCGTGCGGTAAGAGGGGACATTTTGTTGCGAAATGTTTGAACAATAAAAACATGAACGAGGGCGAAAATAATTATGTAAGATATGTTGAAATTAATTTTGTAGACGAATCAAATACCAGGTTAATTGCAGAATGCCTCATAGATACGGGAAGTCCGATTTCATTTATCAAAATATCCAAAGTACCCAAAGACATTTCAAAATTACCAGTTTTAAGTTCATATTACGGTTTAAACAAAAGTTACCTAAAAACGCATGGAAAAGTATTATGTTATGTTATGAAAAATTTAGATAAAATACATTTTAATTTAGTTATTGTGGCAAACGAATCTATGAGTCATGATGTAATCTTGGGACGAGATTTTATGGATGCTTGTAATCTAAATTTAAGCCTTGACACTTTGAAAATGGTTACAGTTGAGAATATTGAAAATCCTTCTGAAGTTAGTGATGAAAAGCAGATAGTTAGCGATGAAGTTAGTGATGAAAAGCAGATAGTTAGCGATGAAGTTAGTGATGAAAAGCAGATAGTTAGCGATGAAGTTAGTGATGAAAAGCAGATAGTTAGCGATGAAGTTAGTGATGAAAAGCAAATAATTAGCGATGGTGTTAGTAATGTTAGGGATAAGAATACAATTTTTAGCGATGTTAATCATGGAATTAGGGACAGCAGGGAAACAATTAAAGAAATTTTTAGTAAAATCAGAAATGAAGAAGAAGTTACGAATAAAAATTATATTGAGCCGGAAATAAATCTAGTGGAAAAGGAATTATTTAATATAAATTTAACGGATGAAAGTGTTGAATACAAAGTCGGTGATCATGTGAATTATAATGTTAGGTGTCAGTTCGTTAAGATGGTAGAAAGTTGTTATGTAAATAAAGAAAGGCCAAAGGAACCGGAGGTTAGATGCGAAATGAAATTAAGATTAGAGGATTCAAAACCATTCAGTTGTTCGCCCAGACGTTTAGCTTACACAGAGAAAGAAAAATTACAGGTGATATTAGACGAATACCTAAGTGAAGGAATTATAAGGCCAAGTGAATCTGAGTATGCATCTCCAATAGTGTTAGTTAAAAAGAAGTCAGGCGACTTACGACTATGTGTAGATTACCGAAAACTTAACAAGACTATGGTGAAAGATAATTATCCGTTACCTTTGATTGACGATTTATTAGATACATTAGTAAATAAAACAATATTTTCGAAATTAGATTTAAAGCATGGCTACTTTCATGTGTTTATGGATAGTGAATCGATAAAATATACCTCATTTATGACGCCTTTAGGACAATTTGAGTTTATGCGGATGCCAATGGGGCTGAAGAATGCACCAGCGGTGTTTCAACGATTTATCAATAAGATTTTTGCAGACATGATAAGGGATGGTAAGGTAGTTATATACATGGACGATATCATGATTGCGAGTAAAGAAATGCAAGAACATTTAAGTGTTCTTAGAGAAGTTTTTGATCGATTAGCAAGGAACAAACTAGAATTAAGAATGGACAAGTGTGAGTTTCTACAAGCAAGTGTACAATACTTAGGATTTTTGGTAACTAGCAAAGGAATACAGGCTAATGACAAAGGAATAGAAGCTGTTCGAGATTTTCCCGTTCCAGACAAAGTACACGGTGTTAGAAGCTTTCTGGGTTTGTGTTCGTATTTTAGAAGGTTCATTAAAGATTTTTCGATGATCGCTAAACCTCTATATGAATTGTTAAAAAAGGATAAAGAATTTGTATTTGAAGAAAAGGAATTACAATGTTTTGAAATGCTTAAGAAAAAGTTGGTGGAAGCTCCAGTGTTAGGATTATATTATTACAAGGACGAGGTAGAATTGCATACAGACGCCAGTGCACAAGGTTTTGGAGCAGTTTTGCTTCAAAGAAAAGAGGATAAAAAGCTGCATCCAATATTTTATTTTTCGAAAGCAACAACAAAAGACGAAGCAAAGTATCATAGTTTTGAACTGGAAACGTTAGCAATAATTTACGCTCTTAGAAGATTTAGAATTTATGTGCAGGGTAGACGATTTAGAATAGTCACAGATTGTAACTCACTGACGTTGACGTTAAATAGAATTGAGTTAAACCCCCGTATTGCACGGTGGGCATTAGAATTGCTAGAATATGACTTTGAATTAGTCCACAAATCGGGGAAACTTATGCAACATGTTGACGCGTTAAGTAGAAATACAAACATAATGGTAGTTGAAACGAATAGCTTTGAAGATAATTTAATTATTTGTCAAGCGAAAGATGAAAAATTAAAAGAGGTTAGAAAAAAGTTAGAAAATGAGGAAGATAAAATGTTTGAGATGAGGAATGGAGTTATATATAGAAAGTCGAATAATGGAAAGCTGTTATTTTGTGTTCCAGAAGAAATGGAGGAAAAGATATTATACAAATATCACAATGAATTAGGTCATTTAGGAAGAGATAAAGTTATGGATGCTATTGCTAGGACGTATTGGTTTTCGAATTTGAAAGAGAAAGTGGTTAGACATATTGAAAATTGTATAAGATGTGTAGCATATTCGCCAAAGTCAGGGAAAGGGGAAGGACTGTTGCACAGTATACCAAAAGGAAATGTGCCATTCGAAATTATACATATTGATCATTATGGACCGGTTGATAATGGAAGAGCAAAGAAACATCTCTTTGTGGTTATAGACGGATTTACCAAATATGTTAGGCTATATGCAACAAAAACGACGAACACAAAGGAAGTTATTATAGCATTGAAAGACTATTTCAGGTCTTACAGCAGACCAACTTGTATAGTTTCGGATAGGGGAAGCTGTTTTACGTCGGAAGATTTTGGAAAATTTATGGAAGAATGTAATATTAAACATGTCAAAATTGCGACTGGGTCACCTCAAGCCAATGGACAAGTAGAAAGGATTAATAGAATTGTCGGACCAATGATAGCTAAATTAGCAGATCCAGAAGAGAAAATGCATTGGGACACAGTTGTGGAAGATGTTGAGTTTTCATTGAACAACACGAAGCAAAGAAGCATAGCACAAATGCCAAGTAAAATCGAGCAGAAAGGTAAAGTTATTGATGAATTGAGACAAAAGTTAGAAGAATTAGATAATGTTAGTGATGTTAGAGATTTAGACAAAATTAGAAAAGATGGTTCAGAAGCGCAAAGAAAATTACAAAAAGACAACGAACAGAGATATAATGAAAAAAGGACAAAGAGTTCGGAGTACAAAGTGGGAGACTACATTATGGTAAAGAATTTTGATAGCTCAGTAGGAGTCGCAAGAAAGCTAATACCTAAACACAAGGGCCCTTATGTTATAGATAAAGTTTTGAGAAATGATAGATACTTGATAAAAGATGTTGAAGGTTTTCAATTATCGCGTTGCCCTTATCAAGGTGTCTGGAGTAGCCAAAATATTAAGCATTGGATTGGAAAACGAAAGTAAAGTTGTAAATATATCAAAGAATTTGTAAATAAAAAACTAAATTATAGAAACTAAGATAAATATAAGCCGAAATCAATTGTAAATTAACACAAGATCAGGGGATCTTAAAATGTCAGGACGGCCGAATTGTAGCAGGAATGCTACGTCGTAGTATGTATGTATGTGTATGTTATTGTATTCCTTCTAGATCATTCGTGTAAGTTCTAAGAATAAGTTGTTGTTGTTGTACGATGCCGCTCACTGTTCTCTAACTCTCTCTCTCAATCTCATCGCTCTCACACTCTCTCAATGAATCGGGGGTTGATGCGGATCGTGAGCTGAGAGCGAGGGCAGTTGAACGCCGACCGTGATCCTGAACAGACGAAATTATAAAATAAAGACTAGAAGTACATATATATGTGTGTTGGTGTTTAACTTTGGGGGAATATATCATACCCCTACAATAATTAGTTCTATTTAATGGTAGTTGAAACGAATAGCTTTGAAGATAATTTAATTATTTGTCAAGCGAAAGATGAAAAATTAAAAGAGGTTAGAAAAAAGTTAGAAAATGAGGAAGATAAAATGTTTGAGATGAGGAATGGAGTTATATATAGAAAGTCGAATAATGGAAAGCTGTTATTTTGTGTTCCAGAAGAAATGGAGGAAAAGATATTATACAAATATCACAATGAATTAGGTCATTTAGGAAGAGATAAAGTTATGGATGCTATTGCTAGGACGTATTGGTTTTCGAATTTGAAAGAGAAAGTGGTTAGACATATTGAAAATTGTATAAGATGTGTAGCATATTCGCCAAAGTCAGGGAAAGGGGAAGGACTGTTGCACAGTATACCAAAAGGAAATGTGCCATTCGAAATTATACATATTGATCATTATGGACCGGTTGATAATGGAAGAGCAAAGAAACATCTCTTTGTGGTTATAGACGGATTTACCAAATATGTTAGGCTATATGCAACAAAAACGACGAACACAAAGGAAGTTATTATAGCATTGAAAGACTATTTCAGGTCTTACAGCAGACCAACTTGTATAGTTTCGGATAGGGGAAGCTGTTTTACGTCGGAAGATTTTGGAAAATTTATGGAAGAATGTAATATTAAACATGTCAAAATTGCGACTGGGTCACCTCAAGCCAATGGACAAGTAGAAAGGATTAATAGAATTGTCGGACCAATGATAGCTAAATTAGCAGATCCAGAAGAGAAAATGCATTGGGACACAGTTGTGGAAGATGTTGAGTTTTCATTGAACAACACGAAGCAAAGAAGCATAGCACAAATGCCAAGTAAAATCGAGCAGAAAGGTAAAGTTATTGATGAATTGAGACAAAAGTTAGAAGAATTAGATAATGTTAGTGATGTTAGAGATTTAGACAAAATTAGAAAAGATGGTTCAGAAGCGCAAAGAAAATTACAAAAAGACAACGAACAGAGATATAATGAAAAAAGGACAAAGAGTTCGGAGTACAAAGTGGGAGACTACATTATGGTAAAGAATTTTGATAGCTCAGTAGGAGTCGCAAGAAAGCTAATACCTAAACACAAGGGCCCTTATGTTATAGATAAAGTTTTGAGAAATGATAGATACTTGATAAAAGATGTTGAAGGTTTTCAATTATCGCGTTGCCCTTATCAAGGTGTCTGGAGTAGCCAAAATATTAAGCATTGGATTGGAAAACGAAAGTAAAGTTGTAAATATATCAAAGAATTTGTAAATAAAAAACTAAATTATAGAAACTAAGATAAATATAAGCCGAAATCAATTGTAAATTAACACAAGATCAGGGGATCTTAAAATGTCAGGACGGCCGAATTGTAGCAGGAATGCTACGTCGTAGTATGTATGTATGTGTATGTTATTGTATTCCTTCTAGATCATTCGTGTAAGTTCTAAGAATAAGTTGTTGTTGTTGTACGATGCCGCTCACTGTTCTCTAACTCTCTCTCTCAATCTCATCGCTCTCACACTCTCTCAATGAATCGGGGGTTGATGCGGATCGTGAGCTGAGAGCGAGGGCAGTTGAACGCCGACCGTGATCCTGAACAGACGAAATTATAAAATAAAGACTAGAAGTACATATATATGTGTGTTGGTGTTTAACTTTGGGGGAATATATCATACCCCTACAATAATTAGTTCTATTTATTATTGGGAGATAATATTTTGTAATGTTTAAAAGTTGGAAACACACGAGGACATGTGAAAGTCAGGATGGCCGTGTCGTAGATTAGTTGGCCAATTAAAGTTATAACAACTGTTAGCTTTGATTTGTCTTTCGCTTCCCATTCGTTTTCATGTATGTCCTTCTGTGCTGTTCCTTTGGCTGTTCAAATAGAGGCAATAGTTTCTGTGGTCAACGTTAGTCTGTGCACTGGTGTGAGCGAGTTAGAAGGATGCAGGTGTCCGCATCAGAAAGGAATAACGAGAAGTTCTCATTAGTGTGTGTACTGGAATGCGAGAACGAGAGTAGAAGAAAGTAGCGAGTGACGCTGGCGAAAAAGGAAAAGGGGACGCAAGCTGTAAGGGAAAGCATTCGTATTTGAAGAGCCAAACTGAAAAGATGCCACGCGCCAGAAAACTTTTCCGTTTGGAGCAGCACGAAGAGCAGCCTGAAGCAGAGGAAGGTTCTAGTGATTCCTCGACAGGGGAAGGTTCTAGTGATTCCTCGACATATATATAAATATAAGTGCACTAAAATACGACTGCTCTTAAGAATACCAATTCACTTAAACACAATTTATATATAAGTTAACAACAGAGGTCTGGCAGCCCACCTAATAAATAGAAGAGGGCTGACCGGCCGGCTTCACCTTCCCCCCGCCGCGATGCCGACTCAGCGCGGCAACATGCGCCGGCCGGGCGCTGACCTACCTGCCCCCCGCACCCCGTGCCGAGTCAGCACAACGACATCCGCTGGCCTGGCTCGGGAACGCTGACCGCTCACCGTGCAAGTGGAGCACGGTGAGAACTGCAAGGTCGGCAAAACTTCAGCCGGCCGCTGACGCTGACGCCGCCGTCGACGCCGGACTCACGAGGCTCTGGCAGGTGTCGGCGCAGAAGACTGGGGCAAAGCCAATTGGACCGGCGAATCAACACGACTTGTCAGCTTAAGTTTATTAAATAAAGAGTAATTATAACGTATACAAAAGGCCAAAGCTATTGATTGGGAGGAACTATAACACATACAAAGGCCAACGCTATCGATTGGGAAGAACGAGCTACGCTTGGGACTGCACAAGTACACTGGAATGTCTAGGTATTAAGTCGGCCCTTCCCGGGGACATACGAGGCCCCTCGGGAAGGACTTAACTTATATATTATGCCAGTGGGAGATTCGTCCTCTCTAATTGTTTATCATAATTCGCACTTTGTCTATTGATTCGGTGGGTTTAAATATATTTCAATGCATGTTTGAATGCTTGATTTTCACTTGTTATCCAATTGTATTATTTGAGGATATTGGTGCTTGGTTATGCATGAGTTCACTTTAGCTTTGGTTGGCTCGATTAACACTTTTATATTGCATCACTACTTTCTCCGACGTATGCTATTGGTCGCTACGCTCTGAACGGATGGTTCCTACAGCTGAACAAATTTTAAGAGCATGGGGATCACGGATACCGCGTCCAAAAACATCGCAGTATGTCGGATGTCGTCCTTATTGTTGATCTTCTCCACGTTCTTTGATGACAATAGCGGCGCTGGGTCTACACAAGATTATTTCGAGCTGCAATTGTGTTCTGGCTGGTCCTGGTGGCAGAAGACTCCATGGACGACTGCCCCAGGGAAAGTCGCCTTCCCTCGGAGCTGCCGGCTTCCGTCAGCAAGACACCCAAATGGATTCTCCTCTTTCTCTATTTGTCTAAGGTCTTTTATGCCAGACTAGAGCTTTTACTTGGCTGCGGGTATGGATCGGATAAACTAGGTGTTCCCACCTAGAATTACTGTTTCTTGATATCTGCTATCTTGGGAGTCAACGGCCGGCTGCTGTTGGTTACCAATAGGTCGATAGTGGCCGTTGTTCTGGCCACGCGACACCAGAGAATCGCCGAATTGCTTTTTCTTCTGCCTTTAGCAGTATGAGTCTGGTTAGTCACATGCACCCCTCCCCTTGGCTAAAGATTCGTCGTTGTTTCTCTATGTGAATCTTTCTATGTGGAGGGCGAACGTAACACACTTGGAATAAAACTACAACAACATCGTGTCGGTCTAATTTCTAAACTGTAAATTCCTTTGTTGCCAAAAAGTTGTTATCATTTAACCTAAAAAAGTGTTGCCACGCACTCTCAGGAACACAAACCTCCAACCAACCTTAAGAAAGTGTCCATATGAACACCTATAGTACCATATATTGAAGTCGCGTGTGGGTCGCGCTTTACAATATTGCTGTGCTGCTAGTATATCCCCATCTCGCCTTTGCTAAAATATCACATTTGTTGTTCTTATTTGTATGCAGCTCTAAATTGGACTCAAGAATCATACTCGATACCATTTTTACTGCAGCTGTAATGAATGACCCAAATTTTAACTTTTATATACAGTATTGATTATTTTTTATTGATCCAGGTACTAAATTATAGAGGGATTTTTGAGCCAAAAAATGCCGTAGAATAACCAATCATAAATTACAAACAAGGGAGAATGCTATAGTCGAGTACCTTGACTATCAGATACCCGTTACTCAGCTAAAGGGACCAAAGGAAAATGGAGATATGAAATGCGAGATTGAAATGCGTCACCTACCCGCGATCTCAATATATGGTTATGTGGCGTTATGGGCGTTAGAG
This sequence comes from Drosophila suzukii, assembly GCF_043229965.1. Taxonomy (NCBI): domain Eukaryota; kingdom Metazoa; phylum Arthropoda; class Insecta; order Diptera; family Drosophilidae; genus Drosophila; species Drosophila suzukii. The sequence goes on along the minus strand of NW_027255938.1, from coordinate 2,449 downwards.
AAGGCGGGGCAAACTTTTTTTGGGGTCAATCGATAGGGATTGACGAAACCAATACATTTCCGTTAAAATTTTGTGTTTAGCATGAAAATTGTGGGTGCCAGAGGCTTGGGCGGCTTGTGGACGTTACAGTGGGCGTAACATATTTGCGTAACAAACTTGCGCTGCGTACAAGGCTAAGGAATTGAAATCTGAGATCCCATTTGTCTATCCTTGATAGTTTCCAAGACTTAGATACTATTTTTTGAAGTTTGTTTGTGGGCGTTAAAGTGGGAGTGGTAAACTTTTTTTTGAGTTAATCGATAGGTATTGATGAGATCAATATTTTTCAGTCAAAATGTTATTCTAGCACCAAAACTGTAGGAGCCACAGTTTTGGGCGGCTTGTGGGCGTTAGAGTGGGCGCGGCACATTTCTGAAACAAACTTGCGCTGCGCAGGAATCTCAGGAATCTGCATGCCCAATCCCAGTATTGTAGCTCTTATAGTTTCCGAGATCTTAGCGTTCATACGGACAGACGGAGAGACGGACTTGGCTAGATCGACTCGGCTGGTGATCCTGATCAAGAATATATATACTTTTTGTGCCTGTTACACGCTTTCCGACGAATCTAGTATACCCTTTTACTCTACGGGTATAAAAATATATTTTTGGTGTTTTTTAACATATAACCTCCTAAGCTTGAAAATTGGGGATATCATTTTGTGTATTTTTAAGAATTTCGAATTATTGGGTTGGCAAGAAAGTCATGTCGTTTTTTTTCAATATTTTCAAAGATGATTTATTTATATCAGGACTTATAATTAATCAATTATGTATTGGCCGTTTTGTTCGACCACTAATGACCATCTCTCGGGCAGCTGCATAATTCCGCGCTCGAAGAACTTTTGGTCTTTTCCAGCAAAGAATCGAGACAAGTGGTTTTCGACAGCCTCATCTGAATCAAAGTTTTTACCATTCAAAGAGTTTTGAAGAGAGCGAAACAAATGGTAATCTGAAGGTGCTAAGTCCGGACTATAAGGTGGATGTGGTAGCACTTCCCAATTCAGCTCCGTTAATTTTTGCCGAGTGACCAAAGATGTGTGGGGCCTAGCGTTGTCATGGTGAAAGACTATACCCTTGCGATTAGCTAGTGCCGGCTCCTTTTCTTTAATTTTTTCCGCCAAATTGGATAGCTGGCGACAGTACACATCTGAATTGATGGTTTCATTCCGTCCCAGCAGCTCAAAGTGCACTACACCCTTCCAATTCCACCAAACAGACAGCATAACTTTCCTCTGATGGATATCGGCCTTTGATGTGGCTTGGGCTGGCTCATCTTTCTTGCTCCATGATCTTTTTCGTTGGACATTATTGTAAACAACCCACTTTTCGTCGCCAGTAATGATCCGCTTCAAAAAAGGATCGTTTTTAATCCGTTGCAGCAGAGAATAGCAGATGTTGATACGCTTAGTTAGGTGAATTTCCTTTAAGTTATGCGGAACCCAAACATCGAGCTTGCTTACGTAGCCAAGTTTCTTCAAATGGTTTTCAACCGTTGTATGCGACACACTGAGCTTCTCTGACATCTCCCGCGTTGAATAGCGCCGGTTTTCATCCAGCAAAGCCTGAATTTGTTCGTCAAAAACGGCCGATGGTCGACCAGAACGTGGGGCGTCTTTAACTCCAAAATCTCCAAGCCTGAATTTGGCAAACCAGCGCTGACATTGGCGATCACTCATGGCATCTTTACCATACACTTCGCACAATTTTTCGCGAGCTTCGACCGCTTTTTTTCCTTTTCGGAAGTAAAAAAGCAAAATATGCCGAAAATGCTCACTTTGGTCCTCCATGTTTAATTTGCTATAGCTTCCACAAATGTTATCGAATAATTACCAAATTTTCGTCGATAGTACCTAAGACAATAAGCTTTAAAACGATACTAAAAAGTGTGACCCTGGTGCTCGATTAGTCGTAAATAAATTAGATTAAAAACGATTACTAAAAAAAACGACATGACTTTCTTGCCCACCCAATAAATTTAATAAAAATCGGACGTCTCTAACATAAAGCTGTCAAAGAAACGGTCAGAGTAATAATGAAATAATTATTATACACTTGCATTTATTATAAACTTGCAGAGGGTATAATGTTTTCAGTCAGAAATTTGCAACGCAGTGAAGGAGACGTTTCCGACCCCATAAAGTATATATATTCTTGAGCAGCATGACTAGACGAGTCGATCTAGCCCTGTCTGTCCGTCCATTTCAACGGAAACTAGTCTCTCAGTTTAAAATCTATCGGGCTAAAACTTTCCCAAAAGTCTTATTTCTTTTGCAGGTAGTAAAAAAGTCGGAACCAGCCGGGTTAGACAACTACATCTTATAGCTTCCATAGGAATAATCGGAAAAAGAACTAAAAAAGTATTTCTTTGGTGTTTTTTAACATATAAACTCTTATGCTTGGAAATAATA